>NC_081300.1:28849242-29152272 GCF_030435805.1 Mustela lutreola | reverse complement strand
AACGTGTGAAGGGGGGAGGGGAGGGAAGAGGGGGAGGAAAAGGAAGGGGAAGGAAGGAAGAAAGAAATGCATGTCGCTGGACCCACTTGTTTTAAGAACCACTGTGTAAGGAGGATTTTAAAAAATTAAATTCTGGGGCGCCTGGGTGGTTCAGTGGGTTAAGCTGCTGCCTTCGGCTCAGGTCATGATCTCAGGGTCCTGGGATCGAGTCCCGCATCGGGCTCTCTGCTCAGCAGGGAGCCTGCTTCCCTTCCTCTCTCTCTCTGCCTGCCTCTCCATCTACTTGTGATTTCTCTCTGTCAAATAAATAAATAAAAATCTTAAAAAAAAATTAAATTCTGGGGTGCCTGGGTTGCTCAGTAGGTGAAACATCTGATTTTGGCTCAGGTCATGAACTTAGGTCCTGGGATAAAGCACCAAGTGGAACCCTTACCCTTTAGGCTCAGCACTCAGCCTGGAGTCTGCTTGTCCCTTTGCCCTTACCCCTGCATGGGCGTGCTTTCTCTCTCAAATAAACAAATAACATCTTAAAAAAAAATTAAATAAAAAATTAAATTCCCACTTAAAGTACAATATTAATTAAATTTAAGAGCAATGTGCTAAATCAAAATCTTATATATGTATTACTATTGCAACTCCCACTAACCACAGTACTGGTTTAGACGTTAGCACAACAAATGATGATTTAGGAGGAGGAAGAGTATTCAAATTGCTGGTTTATGGTAATTATAAAAATGTAAGTAGTTTTAATCATTTTTATTTATTTATTTATTTTTATTTCTAAAGGCAATGGACTCTTATCTCCTGTTCTGTGGGGGAAACTTCTCCTACCACCTTGCCCTTTGTTATTATCCTTGTTAGATGTCACCTGTGGGCAACTAGGTCACTTAGTACAAAAGTGTCTCTTGGGAACCCCACTCTGAGTAATATGATAATTAAGAGAAAAATTTTGATCTGGATAAGGGCTCCAAGGAGATCCCTCACAGTAGCTGATAGCTTATTTAAGGGAAGAATGTATTAGGCTTTCTATTTATAAGGGATTTCCCTATGTTTTAAGTCATCTCATTATACCCTTCATGATTTTTTTCTGCATAACAAACATACACATCTTTTGCTTAATTTGTACTTAGTTACCTTATACCTTTATTTCTATTTAAGGACTTCTTATTTTTCTTTAAAAAAAAATTGTACACTCTAAGAATGTCTCTCTGTTGACTTTTTCTCCACCAACATGCTAATCTCTTTTATTGGTTTTAATAGCTCCTAGTTCTCTTGGATTATCAATACTGAATAAGAATTCATTTCATATTTCTTATTGAGTGGGGGTATAGCTCAGTGGTGGAGCATTTGACTGCATAGTTCTTTTTTTTTTTTTAAAGATTTTTATTTGTTTATTTGACAGAGAGAGACAGAGAGGTCACAAGTAGGCAGAGAGGCAGGCAGAGAGAGAGAGAGAGGGAGAAGCAGGCTCCCCGCCAAGGAGAGAGCCCAATGTGGGGCTCGATCCCAGGACCCTGGGATCGTGACCTGGGCCGGAGGCAGAGGCTTAACCCACTGAGCCACCCAGGCACCCCTGACTGCATATTTCTTATTGGATTGACTACAACTTAGAGATAGGGAAAGTGGACTTTGCTTTATTGTCCTCAATTTAATGGGAATAGGTGAAGAGTATCATCATTGAGTAAGTAATGAATGCTATTGGTAGATATATTTTTTAAAATTTACATTATAACCTTTTCCTTCTTCTCCCCTTAGTTGAGAAAACTAATTTTTAATTATAAATGAGTGTTAAATTTTTCAAATGCTTTTGAATATCTCTTTAAAAGACCATGTTACTTTTCTCTTTTTAACTATGGCCGATAATATAAGTAGATTTTCTGATGATGAATCACCCTTGGATTCCCAAGACATACTACTTAATCCTGATGAATTTTTCATTATACTGAAGTATATTTCCTAGAATTTTATTTAGGAATTTTGCATCTATGTTAGTAAGTAATATTTGCCTGTAGTTTTCTTTTATTGCATATTCCCTTTTTTCTTTTGCAATCAAGTTACACACTCCTGATAAATGACTTGGATGTATGTTCCTCTATTTTTAACTCTCTGAGAGAGTTTGAATAAGACAGGCATCATCTCTGCCTAAACTCATTAGTAAAACTATATACTTCTCTTGCCTTTTTTCCTTTTTTTTTTTTTTTTAAGGAAGTGTCTTATTACCGGTCCAATTACATAAATATTCGGAGTTTTATTAAGAGTTTCTATCTCGGGGTGCCTGGGTGGCTCACTGTTCTGCCTTCAGCTCAGGTCATGATCTCAGGGTCCTGGGATTGAGCCCTGCATTGGGCTCTCTGCTCAGCAGGGAGCCTGCTTCCTCCTCTCTCTCTGCCTGCGTCTCTGCCTACTTGTGATTTCTGTCTGTCAAATAAATAAATAAAATCTTAAAAAAAAAAAGAGTAAAGAGTTGAGTTTCTATCTTTACTCAAATTAATTTTTTAAAAGATTTTATTTATTTATTTGAGAGAGAGACAGTGAGAGAGAGCATGAAAGGGGAGAAGGTCAGAGGGAGAAGCAGACTTCCCGTGGAGCTGGGAACCTAATGCGGGACTCGATTCCGGGACTCCAGGATCATGAACTGAGTGTAAGGCTGTTGCTCAACCAACTGAGCCACCCACGTGCCCCTTGATAATTATTATTTAGTTAGGCAATACATTATTTCATGTAATTCAAATTCATCCTAAAAATTTTTATAATATGTTTTATATTTTTAAAATATTTTATTCTCTTTGTGTTTATTAATTATTAATGTTGTCTATTTGTACCTTTCCCCATTTTTAAAAATATAATGTATTATTTGCCCCAGGGGTACAGATCTGTGAATCATCAGGCCTTTGCCTATGATCTATATTGGTAGAAGGATATATATATATATATATATATTTTTTTTTTTTTAGATTTATTTTATTTAGATTTGCAGAGAATCTGCAAATCCTCCTTTCTATTGTTTCTGTGCTTTAAATTTCATTAATTCCCACATATTCTTAGTATCATATTTTTCTTACCTAGTTTTACTATAATGTTTTTCCCCAGCTTCTTGAAGTCAACGCCTGTATCTTTTAAAGCTGTGCTTCTACCTTTAAATGACTTTAGCTGTATCTCAAGAGTTCCTATTCAGTACTTTCATTTTCATTCATTTCTAAGTATTTGGTAATTTCCATTTTGATATTCTCTTTACCCACAATGTTAATTAGTAATGTTTTTATAAGTTTGCAAACATTTGTGTTTGGGGGAAAAAATTAATTGTTGTTTTCAAATTTAATTGATTTACAGCCAGACAATGTGTTATATGTGCTATCAATTGTTTGAAATAGCTTGAGATATCCTTTGAAATCTATTAGGTAATCTATTTATGTAAATTGGCCATATGTACACATATATTGATTAAGGTTGTTAACTGTGGTAATCAAGTCTTCTATTTCCTTGCTGAATAGTTTGTAAGCAAGAACTCTCAGTTTACAATAAAAATGGCTTAAAAAAATCTCTGAATTTAAAAATGGATTTACTAAATTAATTGTAAAATAATCCTGACAGTTTTGCTTTATGTATTTGAATGCTATCTTGTCAGTTTACATTATGATACTTTCTTTGTGCATTTTCTCATTCATTATTATATAATGTGATTTACTCATTTCAAGCAAATCTCCTTTTTGTTCTCATTTGCATGTAATTTAATCTTTTGCATCAACATTCTTAGGTCAGTGTTTCATAGTTTAGCTCTATTCCTTGGTTTTAAACATTTTTATGTAGTTTTGTTTTGGTTGTGACATTTACACAGTATATGGCAGAATTTCTAAATCATTGGGGAGTGATAAATTAATCTCTACATATCCATCATTATTATTCATATATTTTAATTTATATCTATTATATGGTATTTGCTATTTCGAATTGTTTTCCTCTGTTTTAACTTCTTTTATTTTTTCCACCTTCCTATATCCAGGTGAAATTTTTTTTACTGTATTTTACTCTCTAAATTCTGTTTTGATTTAGTAACAATAGATTATATTTTAATTAGGCAATTCTCTTAATTATTTAGCACAAAAATTTTTAACATTTACAATTATCCCTTAAACAACATGGATTTGAACTGTGTGGATTACTTACATGCAGATTTTTTTAAAGAATAAATACAGTACAGTACTATCAATGTATTTTATTGTCCTTATGATTTTCTTAAATAATGATTTTTTTCTTTAGCTTACTTTATTGTAAGAAAACAGTATGTAATAATATAACATACAAAACGTGTTACTCAATCATTTATGTTATCAATAAGACTTACCATCAGCAATAGGCTATAAATAGTTAAGTTTTGGTGAGTTAAGAATTATATGTAGATTTTCATCTGTGTAGCAGTCAGCACCCCTAAGACCCCCCATTGTTCAAGAATTAACTGCATTTTTAATAACATAATTCTAAAAATTTAAGTTCCTTCACTTGAACAGGGCAAGGAGCTTAAACATGTTTCACACACACTGAAAATCTGGCTGTCTATGTTTTTATTGCTACCTATAGTTTTGAATTTCTAATACATAAGTAATGAATGTTTTACAGTCATAGTTAAATAGGTTAGTTAAGTAGTACATAATTAGTTAGGTAGTACATAATTCATTTACTAAATCTTTGCTTTTCTTCTTTCTTGTGTCCCGTAACATTCAAAAGTTAAGCCTTTTTTTTTCTTTTTATTGAAGTGACTATTTTAGTAATTGTTTTTGCTGAAAATAGGAGAATGGTAAACCTTGTTTTTCCAATGTATCTGGTCATGTTTTTATTTTCCTTCATTCTTAACTATGCACTGTTTAGAAAACATTCCTCTAGGTCATCTAATTCTGATTCTGTGGATGGATTTGAGCCCTTTAATTGACTTTAAGTGAATTTAGAACTCTGCCAATTGTATGTGACAGATAGCAATGTAAAATCACTCTTACCTGTAGACACCCAAACTCTGTCTAAGGGAGATTCAGTTTACTTCACTTCCACATTGGTAGAAGGTAGTTATGCCTCTTTTGCACATTTCTTTCAATGTTCCTGATTTATAAATGTGTCTGATGTTTGTATTATCCTTTGATTTGCTTGTAACATCCTATTTATTACCTGATTAATAATGAATTAAACATGACCTTTAACACATGGTCAGTTTTTGAAATGTACGATAATCTTGTATCTCTATGAAAGTTATGATTTTACTTTTATTTCAAAAATTGTCCTCTAACACAGGTATACAAATTTGGGAGGAACAGTCGTGAGACCAGTTAAGTTTTTAAGTGTCTATTAGACAACTGATAGGAAACGTTGAGTCATTTGGATTTTTAAATCTCATTTGGAAGAAGGGTCTGTTCTGTATCCATGGATTTAGGAACAGTGAACATTTAGATAATATTTAAATTTGAAAGGATGAGCTCACTAAAGAAGTGTATGAAAATGGGGGGAGGGGGTTTGGGAAAAGGGGGTGGGATTATGGACATTGGGGAGGGTATGTGCTTTGGTGAGTGCTGTGAAGTGTGTAAACCTGGTGATTCACAGACCTGTACCCCTGGGGATAAAAATATATGTTTATAAAAAATAAAAAATTAATTTAAAAAAAAGAGTACTAGGGACTAAATTCTGGCATGCCATTACTGTGGTAATAGAAGAGCATTTTAAATACATTTAAAATTATTTTAGAGCATCAACACATATATTTACCCTGCTGTCTTTTCACATTTAAAACTGTGTAGTATATGCAGTCATAGAAGACAGTTAATATTTGTCAATTGTTTTTATTTATTCATTTTATTTTTCATTCTTTCTTTTATTCTATCAACATTGAATTAAACACTATTTATCTATGGTCCAAGTCTCACCATTTCAATTCAAGAATTTATAATTGGTTAGATTGATTTACACATAATTTCATTCATTTCCTTCTAGGCTTTACTCCAGTATTTTGCAGATAATTATAGGTTCACATGATAAAAGTTTGACACCTCTTAGAAAACTATTTCATATTACCTAATCTTTTGGCATGTAATTCTCTCAAACACTCTATAGCAGGACAATTTAATTCACAGTCAGTGTTATTATCCCACATGTCATCTTGCCTAATAATTATATATATATATATATTTTTGTTGTTGTTTATATCCTACTAAGATGGTGCTTTATATACTTGCTAATTTAGCCTTCTTGATCCAAATTTCCTAGAGTCATTCATTTTATATAGAGAAAAATGGTAGACAATTATAATGATAGACAATTACAAACACTCTTTTTTTTGCTGGGTTGACAACAAGGAGAAACTAAAACAGTGAAACTCATTTGTGAGTATAACTTTCTAAAATGGTGAAGAAAGCAGTTTGCCTAAAAAATTTAATAAGTCACCAGGCAAGCACTTACTGTCAAAAAGCTCCAGTCTTAGTGCTCTTTCCCTAAAACTATGATACTGTCTTCATAGTGGATTTTTTTTAAGTTTTTTTTTTTATTTTGTATTTATTTATTTGACACAAAGATAGATCACAAGTAGGCAAAGAGGCAGGCAGAGAGAGAGGGGGAAGTAGGCTCCCTGCTCAGCAGAGAGACCAATGTGAGGCTCTATCCCAGGACCCTGAGATTATGACCTGAGCCGAAGGCAAAGGCTTAACCCACTGAGCCACCCAGGCGCCCCAAAGTGGATTGTTTTTAAGTCTCCACTGAAAAGGGCTATTCCACGGATAATTATTACACAAATTTGCAAAATCATATCATCATTTTACACATTAACATCTTTCATGCCCCACTTCATAAAAATCTGAAAGATCTGAAATTCAGGAATACTCTTGGTTATATAATAAGAAGCCAATAAAGCTCCCACTGAGGAGCCCATAGAAGAATCTGTAAAAGTCTCTTAATTGAAGGAATATTCAAAATACTATGTGAGAATTGATCTGATATTCAAGGAATGGATAAAGAAGATGTGGAGTCACACACACACACAATGGAATGTTATTCAGCCATCAAAAAGAATGAAATCGTGCCATTTGCCGTGGTGTGGATGGAACTAGAGTGTATTATGCTAAGCAAAATAAGTCAGAGAAAAAGCAAATACCATATGATTTCATTCATATATGGAATTTAATAAGCAAAACAGATGAACATAGGGGAAGGCAAGGAAAAATAAAAACAAGAACAGAGAAGCATACCAAAAGAGACTCTTAGCTATAGTTCACAAACTGAGGGTTGCTGGAGGAGAGTGGGTGGGGAAGAGTGCTAAATGGATCATGGGTATTAAGGAGAGGCCTTGTGAGGAACACTGGGTGTTGTATGTAAGCGATGGTAGGTAAATTCTACTCCTGAAAATAGCACTACACTATATGTTAACTAACTTGGAGTTTAAATAAAAACTTGGGAAGAAAATAAAATTAATGACAACAAAAAAAGAAATAGAAACACATTTAAAAATATGGTCTGATAATTTATTACAGCAAGGAAAAGGGGATGAGAAACGTGATTATAGATACGAAGTTCAAGAAACAGAATCCTCATATTAAATTAAGTAATACTTACTGTGGGCTCCATGCTGTCTTGTGTTGATGAAGTAAACTTCTTACGGCAAAATCTGATCTCTTTGACCGATTTCAGTTTGCCATAGTTCCTTGTAGTTCCTAGCACATGTGAATTTTCAGATGCCTTTCAGTTTTTATCACAGTAATTGTCCTTTAGGGTGTATCTTAAAATCCAACTGCTTTTTCTCCTTTAATAGATATAACATGTTCAGAGAATGATGCAAATTTGGGGAATTCTTCATTTGTTTCAGGCCTCTGAGCCTTTGCTTGCGCTATGGCCACTTCCTGGGATGTCCTTTCTTAATCCTTATTCACTTTATCTGTTCCCTACTGCAGGTGTTATTCTTTTCTACCTCTGTCTGTGTCAATCATTCTTTTTTTCTTCTGATAGCAGTTCCTGCATTGTTGTAACCTTGCCTTGGCCTTTGTCTTTTTGATGCTTCATGGAGTGTAAGCTGTAAACATGCTGTAAATATTTTCCCTTCTAAGCATCCACTAACCTTCTCTGGGGAATCCCCACCTTATGAGGCTTGGTGGGAAAAACATGCTCCCTTATAAAAGCTGAAATTATTGTATTATCTGCTTTCCAAAGTCCCTTGCATTTGTGGCTTGGACAAGTGGACTAGATCCCACTAATCAGAAACCTGACTTACGGGTACAGGACTGACTTAGGACTCAGGAAGGACCTAAAAGGAAGTAACAGAATCAGAGATTTCAAAGTGGAATTTCTAGTATATTAAAGACAGGGAGATTCATTTCAGCATCTGGTTGTGGTCTTAGCTGTTACAACTGAGCCAGCCTGGCCTGGTTCTGTAGTATTCCCAACAATTCCATCAACTATCTTTTTTTTTTTTTTTAAGATTTTATTTATTTATTCACTTGACAGAGTGAGAAAGAGATCACAAGTAGGCAGAGAGGCAGGCGGGGGGGTGCGGGAAGCAGGCTCCCCACTGAGCAGAGACCCTGATTTGGGGCTTGATCCTAGGACCCTGAGACCATGACCTGAGCCAAAGGCAGAGGTTTAACCCACTGAGCCACCAAGGCGACCCTTCCATTAACTATCTGAAAATATCTCCATCAAATTCCTTGTCATCCTAATCAGCCAAATTTGCTAGCTTCCCAGGGGCAAAGATCATCTATGATTTTCTTTTTTTTCCCCCAGTGTTTCAACTCCAGTGATTTCTAACTCAGAGTAATTGATCAATAAATGTTTAGTGTTCCCAGTCACCTCTTCCATGAGGAACCTGTCTTTCAGGTGGTAGTAAACTTATACTGTGTACCTGCATGTCAGTGATAAGGCAGGAAAAAAGGAGAGGGAAATAGAAAGGAGGAAGAGATGAGAGTATCAACTGGGAATTTGTCTTTAATAAGATCATCCGAGGCCCTTGGTACCCCATTTGTTGTTTGATGATTTCCACATTCACATTGACTTACAGATATGTAAATTTTACTTCATGGACCTCATTTTTCTTTGGCTGGAAAAATCAAAATGCCACACACAACACTTGTTCTCTGGAAATTGAGCATAAGAGATTCTTCTGTCTTCATTAAGGTGTTAATGAGCTAGGTCAGATGTTTATAGATTTTCATCAAATTAATCAAAGAACCCTATAGTCAACTTGACTTCCTTTTTCCAGAGTTCATTAAAATATAATCTTTGGCAATTAAATGGAGCATTGCTTATCTGTTGCTGGGATACCATTACCTCCTCTAGTCAAGAAGGTACTTATGATGGAGAGATAGAAAAATAATGTTTGGCCATTTGCCCATCTGGAAGGTATTCATCATTATCAGAATATTAGCTTTCGTAAGCTACTGTAGCTACTAGAGCTAGAAAAAAAATAGTCTGAAGAATTGCTTTTACAGTTGTGGAAAATTGTACTAATGGCAAGAATTCAAATATTTAAGGTCACTTAGAAAATTAGGGGTAAAATCTGGGCTATTATACTGTATCATATGTTTATCCATTTTGTTCTTGTTTCTAAAGAAAGATTCCATTGTGGCTAGGCAATCGCCATTTTCCTCAGCAAAATATATTTAGTTTCTAACTCTATACTCTTGTGTATGACTGTTTTTTTGTGTGAGACAATTATCTTCAGTTTTCTTCCTATATATCAAAATCAAACTCATTAGGAGCAGGAATCCTAGACTGAGCTTAACGAGGCATTTAGGGCTATCATGTCATGTCTGACAAACTTGGTAACTCAGGACCCTAGGAACCTATTAAGAAGAAAACCATTTACTCCCATACACAGATAGACACTGAAGACGGAAAGTACCAGCTGAACTGAACTGAAGCTATCATTACTCCTCCATTGTCTTCATTAAGAGTACTATTCCAGGAAACTCTTCCCCGTGCAGATAACTTGATTGCTCATTAAAGGAGTTGCCCAAAATAGCCATCAACATTTTAGTTGAATTTTTGCCTTGCTATTTTCATCAATTCTACCATTCTACTGTAAGCCTCATCTAATCCTAATCAAATTCTCACTTTCAAATACCTGCCTTAAACCAAATTTAAAATTATTTGTAAATACTTCTCTTGCCTTTCCCCCTCAGAGACATTCCAAAGGTCTCTGATTCTCCTTTACTATGGTAAATGATAACCTCAGCTTTGTTTTATTAACAGGTTGTGTTGGTTATATCTAGAAAGAAGTCAGTTGACACTACACAAAAGCTGAAGAATTTTCTGGGGAAAGGTGTCCTTGTGAAAGAAAGAGTCCAGAATTATGAATTTGATAAAGAAATCAAGTGTGAGTCATTGAGATGACAGTTCTCTATATAGCAAAGTGTTTCTCTTTTATTTTTAAGATTTATTTATTTATTTGTGAGTGACTGAGGAGTGTGAGTATGTACACATGAGTTGGGAGAGGGGCAAAGGGAAAGGGAGAGACTCTCAAGCAGACTCCCTGCTGAGTGCTGAGCCCCACATAGGGCTCTATTTTACAACCCATGAGATCATGACTTAAGCCAAAACCATGAATTGGACACAACTGACTGAGCCACCCGGATGCCCCTCAAAGTGTTTCTTAACATATTTTGTCTCTGTTTGTGGCCACCATGAGAAAATGATGAAAACTTAATGATAATTAAAGACTCTATAGGATATTGAGGTAAAAACTGCTTGGGTAATCTTGTGACTCAAGGTTACCAGGAAAGAAACAATGGAATAACTTTTGACTAACATAGTGGGAGAAAGTAAAGGTTGCTGGAAAACGTCACCCAATAAAAAGTAATAATAAAAAATAACCATTAATCTTAGCAAATACAATGAGCAGCACTTGGTTACGGCAGCAGTCTGTCCTAGGGATTCTGTGGAGAACACTCATTGATTGCAACTCAGAGCCTATCACTCTTAGATTCTATCACTTCCAGATTCCCTAGAAAGACGAATTTTGTGAGTTAGGTATCTATACCTGGATGCTTTCACCCTGAGAGTAGGTTCTTGTTACAAAGACTCCCAGACCTCACGTAGTGTTATGTGGCAGTTGGAAAGTACAGACTTGCTTAGAGAAAAAATATGAACTCAGTAATTAGAGATAACTACTTCACATTTTAGTATATATTTGTCCATTCTAATGCTTATTTTAAACAGGTAAATGTGCATTTTTATTTAATAAAACTACTTATAATTCTAATAGTTTTATCATACAGTCATTTAAGTTTGCAAATATATTTAAAACATATTCCCATGTAAACAATTAACTAGATCATTTTAATGACTTATTTAAATTCACTGAGTGGATATACTCTCATTATTGCCAATTTGTTGTATATAATTTTAAACAATCTCCACTGAAAATTTTTTTACATATATATTGTCACAGTGTGAAGTTTCCTCAAAAAACTAAAAACAGGCTACCCTGTGACCCAGCAATTGCACTACAGGGTATTTACCTCAAAGATACAGATGTAGTATAAAGAAGGGCCATATATACCCCAATATTCATAGCAACAATGCCAACAATAGCCAAACTGTGGAAAGAGCCAAGATGCCCTTCAACAGATGAATGGATAAAGATGTGGTCCATATATACAGTGGAATATAACTCAGAAAGGATGAATACCCAACTTTTGCATCAACATGGATGGGATTGGAAGAGATTATGTTACTCTTGGTGTTTCTGCTTTTGTAGTTTTCTCTTTTCTGTATTTTACTAATTTTCACTGGGTATACTCCCCCCCCTTTTGTCTGTTATGCCTAAAATAACTTTTTTTTAAATTTATTTATTTTCAGAAAAACAGTATTCATTATTTTTTCACCACACCCAGTGCTCCATGCAATCCGTGCCCTCTATAATACCCACCACCTGGTACCCCAACCTCCCACACCCCCGCCACTTCAAACCCCTCAGATTGTTTTTCAGAGTCCATAGTCTCTCATGATTTTTATCATTAAAGATGTATAACTTTGGTCAAGTGTATGCAAAGTAAATATTATCTTGTATTTTGTCTTTTAATTTTACTTATAGTGCCTTTATTATATTAAAAAATTAATGTTTTAAAGTCAAAATGGTAATGCTCTTATTTTTATAGTTTCTAACTTTGAGACTAAAGTATACAGGTCCTTTCTAATTCGAAGACAACATATTGATTTACATTTTATTCTAGTAATTTTAGAGTTACCTTTACTCTTAAAATGTCAAATCTATGGTGGATTGTTTTATTAGAGGTCTAGATCTTCACTTATTTCCTTTCCAAAGTAAATAAATTATTTCAACAGCTTTTATGTGTTTGGCTCTCATCCACTTACCAATTTATTATCTATATACTTAAATGTGTATCTAGAACCTAAAATCAGATATTTTTGTTGCATTTCTCAGATGTCCTTTATTTTTCTGCCTGACTTCCTATACCAGTACAATACTGCTTGAATTACTGAGGTACTGTCATGTGTTTTAATTTTTAGTAGAAAATTACCACCCTCACTATCTCTTTGTTCAAAAGTATGGCTCCTCAAAGGCTTTAATTATTTAGATAAAATTTAGAATCATGTATCATCCTCCAAAAATAATGCCCTAGAAGTTTTCTTTGGAATGAAATTGATTTATAAATTGAATTGATAGAAAATTTGATGTGTGTGTGTAATATCAAAGCTTATTTGATTGAAATACAAACTTCATTAGTGGAGGATATTCAAAATAAATAAACTCATGTCATTTTAAAGCTGTATTAGTGAGATTATTTTGGTTATTAGCAACTGAAACTGATCCTGATAAATAAAGCACAGATAGATTTGGAAAAATCGAAATAGCTCCCAAAGGAGAAGGCAGAAGCAGAAAGCTCTGGAAACCAAAGGAGCCCCTGACTTGCCATGAAATGACTTGCCTCCATCATTTTCTGTCCTTTTCATTATAGTGAGTGTGTTAACTTATACACATTTATATACGTTTTATTTGTTTTTTTTTTTAATTTGCATCAGAACATACATACAATATGCAAAAAACTAACAGGCACACAAAAAAACACATTCACACACACACACACACACACACACACACACACACACACCTTAAATATATTGCTTAATTCCCCAAAATAAACACTAGAATAATCACCTTCAACATAAGAGAGTATTGTCAGCACCTTCAAATATCTCCTAATGATCTTTGCAATCTCTACCTCTCTTTTTGCTCTAAAAGTAATTATGCTAACTTTTAACATAGTATCATTTTGCCTGTTATTAACTTTAATTGAAGTATGTATCACATTAATTTTTATCTGGCATTCTTGGCTCACTCTTTTGTTTGCTAAGTTTGTAGCTGTAGTTTTTCTTGTTCTCTGCAGTATTAGAGAATATTCAATTGTATGAACAGTTGAGTTTTATTCATCTTTTTCCTCTTACTGCTGTGAAAACTTTTATCCTTGATTTCTCCTATGATTAATTCTGCAAAGAACATTCTTATGCATTTCTCTTGGTGCATATCACACCTCTGGTGAATGTATATCTAAGAGTGGGGCATAGCACATGTATATTTTCAACTCTAGCAAATAATATCAAATACCTTTCCAAAGGGGTTGTAGCAGTTTACACGCCTGCTGTCAATCAGACTTTTCCCCTTAGTCCACATCCACAAAAAAGATTGACTATGTGAATCTTTGTAACTTTGCCATTCTGAAGACTATGTAGTGGCATCTCATTGCAGTTTTAACTGCATTTCTCTGATTATTAATAAAGCTGGGTCTGTTTTATAGGTTAATTGGCCATTTGAATATTCTCATTGGGATATCCTCTTTTGGATACTTCCTGATTAGTGTCTTATATATATTAATATTTGGTTGTCATTTTTCTTTCTGACTTACATGGGTATTTTATATATCTTAGATATAAACACTTTGCTCAAGATGTTACAAATATATTATTTTTAATACTTAGCCTTGCACTGTCTTAATGGCATCTTTTAGTGAAAAAAAAATCTTAATTTTACTATAGTCAAATTTGCCAATTCTTAGTACTATAATTGTTTCCTTGTCCTGCTTAAAAAATAGCTCATGTTCCAAAGTAATAAAGAAATGATGTTCTAGGAAATCTAATGTTTTACCTGTCGTGTATCAGTATTCAGTATTCTTGGGTTGGTTTTTTACTAATTAATTGTATGAGAAATGGAGGCATGCATTTGTTTTTAATTCAGCAATCTAATTGTCCTAGCTCCCAATAGCTTTGGAGGATTATCAGATCTTGTTCTTTCACTGAAAATTGCCATAATTTAGACAATAAAAGATATGATCACCTTCCAACTGATCAAGCAGTGTTTATTTTAAAGGACAAGCATAAACTCATTGCTCAGCAGTAAGTTTTATCTTAAATTCAGTTTTCACATATATATAGTTCTGTTCTTGGACTCTATTCTATTCAGAGGAATAATTGCTTATTCTTGTACCAGTGCCAAACCGTTTTAAATCAGTTGTAAAATAAATTCTATTATCTCCTATAATAAACCATTATTTCCTCCCATTTTGGTTATCTTCAAGACAGAGCTCTTCTTTTTCTTTTTCCTTTTCACATAATTTTAGGTGTAATTTGTTAATTTTAAGAAGTTCTGATTTTAACTGGGATTTAGTTGGGATTGAATCTCTGGATGAATTTGCCTGTCTTAATTCATGTGCAGGTAATATTTACCCACTATTTAAATATCCTTCAATTTTTAAATGGTACTTTATAGTGTTCTGTATAGATGTCTTACCCATAATTCATTAGTTTAACTATTAGATATTTGATATATTTGCCTCTACTTAAAATGGTATCTTTAGCTTAATTTTATTAAGCGTGTAACTAGTATAAAGAAATAAAATTAATTCTTATCTTTTAGCTTTAACAGTCAGCAACCTCAGTAAACATATTATTTCTAATAAACAGATTACTTTGGATTTTGTTAGGAAAAAACATACTATATGACAATACTGCAATTTTCAAATTCTTATTTATTTATTTTTGTTGCCTTATTATAAGGCCTACATTTTATAGGACACTTAAGAAAGAGTAATAGTGGGCATCTTTATCTCCTTCCCCATGCTATAGGAAAATACTTCAATATTTCACTATTAAGTAAAATATCTGCCATGGTTTTTTTATATAGAAATTTAAGAAGCTCTCCTCTACTCATAATTTACTAAATGTTTATTTGTAAATGTTAAAGTTTATCAAATTGCTTTTTCTCATCAATTGAGCAAACTATGATTTTTCTCTTTTACTTGGTGAATATAATGGATTACATTGACTGAGGTCAGGGTAGATTCCCAGCATCCTAGAGGATGTGAGGAATAACAAGAAACCAAAAGAAATAACTAAGCAGCTAAATAATAAGCAGTGGCTGCCACAGTTCCAGAGGTGCCATAAGAGACAGTAAGACTCGGTGTTTGGGGGCAAGGTAGAGCCAATAGCAGGAGACTCTGCACATGAGACTCAGTGGTTTGGAGCAAGACAATTTATCACTCACAAGCAGAGCCAGCAGCCGGAGATTCTGCATGTAGCACAAGTTCCAATGAGACCAAGCCCCACTATGTGATCCAGCCAGCCCAGATGATGCCCATACATCCTGGGTTGTGCTATACCTGAAGAAACCAAGGTCAAGTGCTCTACATCTTTTGTAGCAAACAACAAACAAACCAGTCTTACTTCCCCAAGGAATAAGCAGTTGCATAGTAGTCATGCTAAAAGGTCCCAGGGTCAGAGGCTGGTTAGGCCTTAAAACTGACACAGCAAAGATAAGAAGGGCTGGGCCCTTGGAGGACTGTTTTCCTCAACCATCAATTTCTCTTTAAGTCCAATTTGACAGTCTTACCCTTGTTAGGAATATTTAGTTACTTACATCTAATGTAACTAGAGATGTACTTGAATTTATACCTCCCATCTTTTCCCCCCATGTGGCACAACTTGTTTTATTTACCATTTATTTTCTCCTCTCTTGTCTTTTTTACCAATTAATCAAATTTTATCCCCTTTTTCCTCTACTGATCTTTTAATTATACATTTTTTTTACCATTTTTAGTAGTTATCCTTGATATAAATCTTTGATTCATTTCCATCAGTTAAAAACCATTATTTTTACCAGTTTCCTGATGCCACTAGAATTCAGAAACTTTTTCCCTCTTTTGCTTCCTCCAAACAATCTTGTTCCTGTAGCCAGGTATCCTAGTCATGCATTTATTTGTGCACCACGCACTAATTTGCATAATGCATAATGCTATGTATTCGTTCATATTTTAACATCTCCAACAAATTATAGTTTTGTAGTATTAATGTTTATTTTTTAAAAAAATATTTTTTATTGAGGTGAAAGCCACATAATATAAAATATCCATTTTAAGATAAATGATTCAGGACATTTAGTGCATTCATGATGTTGTGCAACTACCATCTCCTTCTAGTTCCCAAATATTTTCATCATCCCAGTGGAAATCCTGTACCCATTGGACAGTTGCTTTTCCTTTCACCTTTCTCCTTCACCTGGCAAACACTAGTACTAGGCATTATGCTTCCATGGACTTAATACTCTGCGTATTTTATGTAAGTGGAATCATGGAATATGTGTGTTTTTATGTCTGACTTTTTCCACTTAACATAATGTTTTCAAGGTTCATCCACATTTTATCCTGTATCAGTATTTTATTTGTTTTAGGCTGAGTAATATTCCATTATAATGGATATACCACATTTTATGTATCTTTTCATCTGTTGGTGGACATTAAGGGTGTTTTTATCTTTTGGCTGTTGTGAATAGTGCTGCTGTGAACATGTTAAAACACATTTGTTTGAGTGTTTTATTTTATTTTATTTTTTAATTTTTCAGTTCCTTAAGGGATATATCTATGAGGGGAATTGCTGGGTCATATGTAAATTCTATGTTTAAATTTTTGAGGATCTGCAAAATTGTTTCCATAGAGACTTAAACATTTTACAGTCCCATAAATAATGCAAAAGGGTTTCCATTCCTGTATATCCTTGCTAACACTTATTATTTTCCATTTTTAAAATTATAGCCATTTAAGAGAGTATGAAATGGATCCTCATTGTACTTTTGATGTGCATTTCCCTGATGACACTGATGTTGAGCATGTGCTTATTATTCATTTGCATATCTTCTTTGAAGAAATATATATTCAAGTAATTTCCCTATTTTCAAATTATGTGGTTTGTATTTCTTCTTTTATTATTATTATCTTTTATTTAAATTCAATTAGCCAACATGTACTGCACCGTTAGTTTTAGATTAGAGTTCAGTAATTCATCAGTTGTACATATCACCCAGTGCTAATCACATCAAATTAGCTCCTTCATGCCCATCACCTAGGTACCCAATCCCCCCAACCACCTCCCCTCCATCCACCCTCAGTTTCTTTCCCATAGTTAGGAGTCTCTCATGGTTTGCATCTCTCTTGGGTTTTTTCCCATTCTGTTTTCCTTCCTGCCCCCTCTGATCCTTTGTATTGTTTCTTATAGTCCTCATGCAAGTGAAACCACATGAGAATTGTCTTTCTCTGATTGACTTATTTCTCTCTACATAATACCCTCCAGTTCCCTCCACAGAGATGTAAATGGTAAGATTTTATTCTTTCTAATGACTAAAATTCCATTGTGTGTGTGTGTGTGTGTGTGTGTGTTTCACATCTTCTTCCCATAGTTTGGCTTTTGCAGGCATTGAGGCTGTAAACACTAGGGTGTAGATGCCCCTTTGGATCACTACATTTGTATCCTTGGGTTAAAAACCAAGTGGTACAATTGCTGGGTCATAACGTAGTTCTATTTTTTAACTTCTTGAGGAACCTCTCTACTACTTCCAGGGAGGCTGTACCAGCTTGCTTTTCCACCAACAGTGTAACAGTGTTCCCCATTTTCCAAATCCTTGCCAACATTTGTTGTTTCTTCACTTGTTAATTTTAGCCATTCTGACTGGAGTGAGATGGTGGTATCTCATTGTGGTTTTGATTTGTAATTTCCTGAGGCCAAGTGATGTTGAGTATTTTTTCATGTGTCCGTTAGCCATTTACATATCTTCTTTGAAGAAATATCTGTTCATGTCTTCTGCCTATTTCTTGACTGGATTATTTGCTTTTTGGGTGTTGAGTTTTATAAGTTCTTTATAGATCTTGGACATTAGCCCTTTATCTCATATGTCATTTGCTAATTTCTTCTCCCATTCTGTCATTTTTAGTTTTAAGTTTTGTTGAATGTTTCCTTTGCTGTGCTGAAGGTTTTTATCTTGATGAAGTCGCAGTGGTTCATTTTTGCTTTTGTTGCCTTTGCCTTTAGGGACATGTCTAGCAAGAAGTTGCTGTGGCCAAGGTCAAAGAAGTTCCTCCTTGTGTTCTTCTCTAGGATTTTGGTGGATTCCAATCTCACATTTAGGTCTTCCATCCATTTTGAGTCTATTTTTGTGTGTGGTATAAGGAAATGGTCCAATTTTATTCTTCTGTATGTGGCTGTCCAATTTTCCCAAAACCATTGGTTGAAAAGACTTTTTTCAATTGAGTATTCTTTCCTGCTTTCTTGACGATTAGTTGAAAGTAGAGTTGAGCGTCCGTTTCTAGGTTCTCTATTTTGTTTCATTGATCTCTGTGTCTGTTTTTGTGCCAGTACTACATTGTCGTGATGGTTACAGCTTTGTAATATAGCTTGCAGTCCAGTATTGTGATGCCATCAGCTTTGGTTTTCTTTTTCAACATTCCTCTGGCTATTCGGGGTCTTTTCTGGTTCCGTGCAAATTTTAGGATTATTTGTTCTAGCTCTGTGAAAAATGTCGATGGTATTTTGATAGAGATTGCATTGAATGTGAGAAGTGCTGTGGGTAGCATAGACATTTCAACAATATTTATTCTACCAATCCATGAGCATGGGATATTTTTCCCTCTCTTTGTCTCTTCCTCAATTTCTTTCATAAGTGTTCTATAGTTTTTATAGTACAGATCCTTTACCTTTTTGGTTAGGTTTATTCCTAGGTATCTTATGGTTTTTGGTGAAGTTGTAAATGGGATTGATTCCTTAATTTCTTTTTCTTATCTCCTTAATTTCTTTTTTTTTGTCTCTTTAAAGTCAGTTATCCATCTTATTGTGGCTTTTGTATAGTAATTGTTATTTCCCTCAGGGCACTTAAAATATTTTCTTTATTTTTCAGTATTTTATGGTTAACATGGGTAGTTTTTCTTTGTTAACTATGTTGCTTAGTTGGTTTTCATTGACATTTTTAAATCCATGGATTGGCATTTTTAATCATTTAAAAAAAAAATTTGGCCTGTATCTTTTCAAATATTCTTCTGTGTAGTCTTTCTGCTTTCTTTAGGAGAATCCAATTCTCATATTAAAACTTTTAAGTGCATTCCACAGTATTTTCCAGTTTCTGTTATGTTCTTTCTCTTCTGTCTTTTTTCCCCTCTATGGTTCACTTTAATTATTTTCTACTTACCTACATAATTTTGTATTCAGCTATGTAAAATTCCTGTCAATAAAATCATGATATGTACACTTTTTTCATTTTGTCAATCTAATTTCCATAGTACATGGTAAAATGTAATGTATGTTATATAATATATATTATGTCATATGAATAGATATTAACTTATTCTATCTTCTTGAATATAATGGGTTCTTTCTAATATTAAACTGGTATGAATAAGGTTTCTCTGGTCATTTTAATATATGATTTTAGCAGGCATGTGTCTTTATTTCTCTTGGATATTTACTTAAAAGTGGAGTTTCTAATTCATAAGATAAGCATATGTTGAGCTTTAGTAGATACTGCCAGTTTTTCAAAGTTGTCCCAATTTACATTCCCACCCAGAAATTCCAGTTATTTACATCCTCACCAACATTTGATATTTTTATAAAAATTTAGTCATTTTAACAGATGTGTTGTCATATCTTATGATAACTAATGATGTGGAGTATCTTTTCAAATGCTTATTAGTCATTTTGGTTTTCTGTTTCTTTAGTGCCGTAGAATTTTGTCTGTTTTTTAAATTGGGTTGTCTTTTTATTAAATTGCAGAAATTTTTAAAAATTTATTCTGGATATAAATCCTTGGATATCTTCTTGCAGTCTATGATTTGCTTTTTATAGTCATAATGATATCATTTGATGAGCACAGAAGTTTTTAATTTTATTCAAGTTTAATTTATTGATGTTTTTCTCCAATGTTTGTCCAATTTAAGAAATACTTGCTTAAACATTCTTATAAATTCATTATTTTTGTTTTGCCTGTCATACTCTTTGCTGTGTAATGCATCTCACATTAATGTAGTACTTTTGCCCAGCCCAATTATTCACCTTCTTAGTTTTTTTGGATAAATTGGCTTTTTCTTTGAGGACTTACATGTCTCTAGTTTTGTTACTCTGACCCTTCACAAGCTCTCTCCCTCACTTTGCCAATTTCCTCAAGTAGGAGCAATCTCTGTAACCCATAGGCCATGCCCAGCATTGGCATATTTCTGTATAGGAGAATGGCCTTCAATCATTAGCAAACTTCTGGATTGTTTTTCCTTCTCTGGAATATTAATTCATTATGTCATTTTTGCTGTCACACTCTTTTATTTTTGTAATTTTTCTCTCTTTTTATAGTGGATAACAGAAGTGTTTCCTTGCCATGATATACTAGATCCTAGGTCCTTCACTGCTTAGTTATTTAATTTGAAACCAATTGTGTATTACTTGGATAAAACAACTCATTATGTCTTATTATCTTTTGTATATATTTCTGGATTTGGTATGTAAATTCTTTTCTTAGGTATAAGTATGAGTGGCATTTAATACTCTATTCTTATAATGACGTTATCCGATTTTGGAATTAAGTTTATTGTGGCCCTTTCCTTTTTTGCTCAATCTTTCCAGAGGGTTATTAAATTGATTATTATTTTTAGAAAATTACTGAATTAGTTGCTTCCTTGATTACCAGTTTTAATATATTCTGGATATAAATCCTTTGTCTGATACCTTCTCCCAGTCTGCGTGGTTTGCTTTTTTACTTTTAGTGGCATCTGGTACTATTAAGAAAGCATTACAAAATTGAAAATTTGTTTTTAATTTTATTTATTTTGGCTATTATGTAATTTATAAACTTTTTTTCTATGTTTTTCTCTAATATCTTCTCTAATTTTCTAATATCTTCAAGCAAACTTGACTCCTAGAGATTTCACCTGCATTCTTGAAATTTGGCTACAACTTTAAATGAATGCATGTCTATTAATTCATTTATCCATATATTTATGTATATATGTAATATAATATTATCACAGTTTTCTTGGCAATTAAGTGGGAAAAACCTTTTTCATGATACCTAGATATCTAGTCTAAAGATTTGCTCAAAACAGAAGATCTGATTTTTTTATTTGCTCCATCTAAGAATAATCTTCATCCTTTTGAAGGCCAATAATAAATTCTTCTTAGAAGATTTTTTCTCAATTCATTTTTCCCTTTTTGTTATTTTGGAAGTTATTGTTGTTTTTTTCCAAGTGGTTGTGCTAATCTATTTCCATTTCAAACTAAGGAAGTCTGAATGAAATCTATTGACCTGCCACCCAAGCCCTACAAGCTCCTTTGAAGGCCTTAACTTTGGTGACTCCACGTCCTCTGTTATGAACTACTGATATCTCATTTTTTAAAATTCTAAAGTTTTGAGCTTTTCAATTAGAAATGATTATAATCTTACAGCAAGTTTCCCCAAGTAGTTCAAAGAACTCCCATATTACGGTTACCAACATTTTAACCTATTTAGCCAATCATTCTTCCATCCTGAACCATTTGTAAATTGCAGACATAGTGCCTAATTATGCCTTAGAAATTTTGTGTGCATTTACAAGAAACAAGAACACTCTTTCACCTAATCACAGTACAACCATCAGAATTCTAAAATTGAAATTAATACCATAATGCCATATAATCTACATCATTCAAGAATTGTCCCAATAACATACTTGACAGGTATAGTATTTAATTCTGGATTGCTTGCTCCATTCAGTAGTCTTGTTTTTCCAGTTGCTTCAAAACAGAGCAATTCCTTGGTCTTTTTTTTAATCTTAATGACTTGGACATTTTCTAAAAAGAACAGGCTATCTACTTTGCCAAATACCTCTTGAATTGGGTCTGTTGTTTCCCTAAGGTTATGTAACTATGGCAAGTTATGCAACTATGACACGAATACTGTAGTGCATCTGATCAGTAGGTGCATGATACCAATCCATCCTGCTACTGGAGATGCTAAATCCTGCCACTTGTTAAGATAGTATCTGCCAGTCTTCCTCATTATAAACTTTAATAAGTATTTTTGTTCATATTTTGTTAAATCATTTATAACAATTTATTGTTAATAAACAACCATTATTTTTAAGATTTTACTTATTTTTTTGACAGAGAGAGAGAGGGAGAGAGCACAAACAGGGGGAGCAGCAGTAGGGAGAAGGAGAGGGAGAAGCAGGCTCCCAGCTGAGCCTGGAGCCTGATGTGAGACTTGATCCCAGGACCCTTGGATCATGACGAAAGCTGAAGGCAGATACTTAACCAACTGAGCCACCCGGGGGCCCCAATAAGCGATGATTTTTTGTTTGTTTGTTTGCTAAGATGAAGTGTTTTTTCTCTCTGTGTCATTTATTTTTGTCTTCTGTTGCTTATATATGAATGGACTCAGAATTTCCATTTTATTTAATCATTTATAATCCATGGCTATCATTATTTATTCTGGAGGTCAGTTTGTCACATATTTGAACAGTGGGAGTCAGTCCCTTCCATTTAGCTTATTCCTTGAATACTTCCTTACTTAAAGGCACAATAAGATATTCTAGGGTTAATCTTATATTTTTCCCCACCCCAGCCCTGGAATCAACTATTTCTCCAAACTCTGCTGGTATCTTCTAGCAGAGAATCATATTTGAACATCAACATACGGATGCCGGGTGTGCTTATTGCTCTTAAGATATCAGTGCTTCTTGGGCTCTTGTAATGGACAAAGCTAAGAAATACATCTGTGTACCGACACTTGTACACATATGCTTTATCTGTATACATATCCATATATATTAAAATATCACAAAGTTTATACTAATAACTCTAATTGCAATCTTACACCATAAAGTTTAATTTACCTTACCCCTTTCTATATTCGTAACTTTCTTCTCTGACAATAAAATATTTAAGTTCCTTATTCTTTATAAATTTACTTATTTGCTCAGTTGCTTTGTAATTAACTTTTCTTCTAGTTGACTCTCCAAGGTTCTGCAAATTCTGTGGGCTATCATGTGCCAGATGGGAGCCTTCTAGTCATGCAAGCCCTAATGAATGAAGTACATCATGGGAACATCAGGGAGAAAAAGAGGAAGAAGGAGAATCTAGTTTGTTCTTTCTTTTTTGTTGTTGTTCTTAATCTACAAATTAGGGATAATTGCTTTCATTGGAAGCAATCCTATTTGTCAGTATTTATTTGCTCAAAATTGCCTCTCGCATCCCAAATCTAACTTCTGGTATCATTTAACTTCTGCACAAATGATATTCTTTTTTTTTTTTTTTAGATTTATTTATTTATTCTACAGAGAGAGAAAGAACAGGGAGAGGGGTAGAGGGAGAGGGGGAGAGAGAATCCCCAATCATAATCCCTGCTGAGTGCAGAGCCCCACCATAAGGCTCGATCTTAGGACCACGAGATCATAAGCCAAGCCAAAATTAAGAATCAACTGTCCAACCAACTGAGCCACGTAGGAATCCCAAAGGATATTCTTTAGAATCTGCTGTAGGGAGTGTATGTTGGTATTTTTCAGAAAACATTTTCATTTCATTCTCATGCTTAACAGTTTTTCTGATTATAGAATTTTAGCTTGACATGAATTTTTTTTTTTTTTTTTTTTTTTTTTTTTTTTTTTTTTTTGTACATCACTGATTTTTTTTTTTTTTTACATAGTCTGACTTCCATTGCTGATGTTGAGGAGTTGATATTTGGTTAGATAATGATTCTTTGTGAAGGATTTGTCTTTTCTTTCTGGCCACTTTTATAATCCTATCTTACATTGACTTACACTGTAAGTCAATGTATATGTAATGTTTCTTTCTTTTTCTTTTTAAAGATTTTATTTATTTATTTGACAGAGAAACAGTGAGAGAGGTAACACAGGCAAGGGGAGCAGGCGAGGGAAAAGAAGGCTCTTTGCTGAGCAGGGAGCCCAGTGCAGGGCTTGATCCCAGGACCCCAGGATCATGACCTGAGCCGAAGGCAGATGCTTAATGACTGAGCCATCCAGGTACCCCAACATTGACTTACTATAGTTTTTGTGTGCATCTTTATGTACCTATATTTTGCTTTCAAGCTTGAAATTTTATTAGGCTACTTGTGCTCAAAAATTGTTTTTCCAAATGTTGGCCATATTTTGATTGCTAGAAAATGTTTGAACACTATTTTCCCCTGTTTTTGTTTTTCTTATTTTGAGTTTTGATTAGATATATATTAGAACTTCCCATACTGTCCCCCATGTAATTTCATATGTCTATCACATTCTTCATTTTTTGCATTGCTGTGCTGTGTTTATGCTGTATATTCCTCTTCATTTATTCACTCTCCAACTGTGTCTAATCTAAATAACCACCCTTTGAGATTTTATTTCCACTGTATGTATCATTTCTAGAATTTACATTTAGTTCCTTTTCAGAGATGCTTATTTTTCCTTTATATTCTCCTTTCCTTTTTGTGAATTTTGTGAAATCAAGCCTTAATTTGGTTTCAGATATTCAAGGACATTTTATATACTTGTATAACATTTTCAATATTAAAATAGTTTGTCATTCTTTTTTTTTTTTTGGTGGTGTTCATTAATGGTGACCTATTTTTTTGTTTATTTGTAATTTTTGACAGTGAGCATTTTCTCTGGAAATTTATCTTGGGGATTATTTGTGTTCCCAGTTAAAGTTGCATTTCCCTTGAGAATGAAGAGAGGATTTTTTGTCAGTCCTCTCTTGGGCACTATCTTAAATCATTCTAAATGTAATTATCTTCTTTATGTTTTAAAGATCTTCAAAAGAATTAATATTCCAAATATTATAGATTTAAATTTATATATATTCTGTCTTGTCATTAGAAATTCTCAGGAAAGATTGTATTTCTGTCAACTCAGGATGAATAATGAAGACAAGGAAATTTAGTCCTTATCCCTTCTTTGCAGCAGATTTATTTTTCATTTAGTCCTTTGGGATTTCTGCTTCAGGTATGGACTCTTATTGGATGTGCTGATCTGGCAATACCCAACAGTATATATATATAGATATATCTATCTATCTATATATATATAGATATATCTCCTTTCAGCTTTCTGAGGGCACTAAGGCAAGGCTTTGGGGTCTCTAGGGTTTGGTATGAACCTTCAAGTAAAGCAGTATAGTGACAATTATTTCTCAGGCTTGGAGCTCTACTTTGTTTTGACCACAGAAGATTTGTTCCTTTCAAGGTACTTTGGCAATTCTTTTAAACAGAAATACTTATAATCAGCATTTTGGTTGTTTTGAATAGGAGAGTTGTTACCCCAAAGATACATATGTCGTGAAAAGAAGGGCCATCTGTACCCCAATGTTTATAGCAGCAATGGCCACGGTCGCCAAACTATGGAAAGAACCAAGATGCCCTTCAACGGACGAATGGATAAGGAAAATGTGGTCCATATACACTATGGAGTATTATGCCTCTATCAGAAAGGATGAATACCCAACTGTTGTAGCAACATGGATGGGACTGGAAGAGATTATGCTGAGTGAAATAAGCCAAGCAGAGAGAGTCAATTATCATATGGTTATGCTTTATTTGTAGAGCATAACAAATAGCATGGAGGGCATGGGGAGTTAGAGAGGAGAAGGGAGTTGGGGGAAATTGGAAGGGGAGGTGAACCATGAGAGACTATGGACTCTGAAAAACAATCTGAGGGGTTTGAAGTGGCAGGGGGGTGGGAGGTTGCGGTACCAGGTGGTGGGTATTATAGAGGGCACGGATTGCATGGAGCACTGGGTGTGGTGAAAAAATAATGAATACTGTTATGCTGAAAATAAATAAATTTAATTAAAAAAAAGAGTTGTTTCGTATATTTAGTCCCCCAATAGCTAGAAAACAAAGGCTGTATTCAACTCAATGTTCTTTCTACTACTTCCATTCATATAGTTGACTAGCACATTTTCTCTTATGTTCCGTTTTTCATATTCCTTGGTCTGGGAGTTCAAACCCATGCTCATTTTGTTCAGAAACTGTCTTCACAATCTTTTTTCTCTTTCCTCTATTTTATATAACCTGCACCCCAGTCACCTATCATATGTCATATACTACAAAATATTTTTACTGGGCATTTGACTTTATAAAGAACTCTAAGGCCCATTAACTATCTCAGTGGATCCTGTCTACTCTGCAGTGAGTACCAACGTTATTGCCCCATTATACGAAAGATGAAACCTTGTATCAGACATGATAAATGGTGCAACCGAGTTCATATAGCAAAAGTCCTTTATGCCAAAACTCAACTCAGATGCTACAAGTTTTCTTCCAGAACTCATTCCATTTTGAGTTGTTCTATTGGACTTTAAGAGATGGCTTTAGCTTGAGCTTTTGAAATAAATTTTTATAGAAAAGGGAAAAAGGACCCATCAGCGTTTCCAGATAAAGAGACTATGTCTCACAACTAGAACAGCTGGGGAAAATGTAGAATTCTCATGTTATTTTATGAAAAAACAAGAAGCAAAACTTTTCAAGACATTCTGTTTTTTCTTTATGGTAGCCATGTCTGTGATCTTATTATTTACTTACTCCTGAAGAAGACAGTAGAAGAGAACATTCATTTATCTTCACAAATAAATTTACATTTATCATAAAAATAACTTAAAACCTAGTAAAATCTCACTGAAAAAGTAAAAAATTTTCACTGTATTTTTTAAAAATATTTTCAGTTCTTAGTTGAGTTTTTATTAGAATAGATCTCTGACTTTAAGAATGAGGTTCTTTTTCTTTTACATAAGTTTGGGAAACTTATAATTATTTTAGTGCACAGTATCTAGACAAAGTTATATTATGCCTCAGGTGCCAGCTTCGCTCCAGTGAAGTGGGTAAATTTATCTTTGGCTAGAAGATCCATCCATTTCAATTCTCCCTGTGACCCTCTTCTTTCTTGTTATGCCACTCATCCTGTCTGTACTAGCAGGATCTTTATATTCACTAAGGCTTGATGGTAAAGCATCAGAGAACAACTATCCAAATGTAGTCCTCTGTAGTTATCTGTAGCAGAAAGCCTGAGGTGTCTGTTAAACTTGCCTATTTCTGGGCCACTCTACCTCCAGGACTATTGAATCAGATACTGTGAATATGGGGTTCCAAAATCTCTACTGTAGCAATTCCCCAGGTGATCCTTATTTACCAAAGAGTTTGGAAAGCACTGATTCAAATGCTTGCATTGCTTGACCTAGTTCACCTTTCACTTAACATGTCCCCATCCATCTAAGTCACATACAAAGTTAAAGTCACCAAAATCCTGCATCCCAACCCAGGATATAAAGGTCCAAAATGAATCATTATAAAACCTTAATATTTTATTTTATAATGTTATAAAATCATAAGATTTTATAAAATCTTAATATTGTCAGATATTAGGAAATCATAAGGCTGAGGAATCATAAGGAAAATAAGGTTCAAATATAATTTGATGTATAATTCAAATATCATTTAAAGGTTTTAGTAGCAGAGAGTAAAAAAGGGTATAATATGCAGGAATTTGAAAACGAAAGATAAATATACTACAGGGCAAAACAATATGGGGTGTTAGAGTTTCTGGAACTTGAGAACTTCCATGGGGTTTTATCAGACCATCAGCATTAAAGTAGAAAGAGGATGAATTTCAGTAACATTCAGAACAGCCATTTTGAAGACCATTTCTTGAAGTCTGTTGGGAAAATAAATTGTAAAAATTCCTGAGTCCAGTTTACTACCAGATTTATCATCTATAAAATATGAATACTAGTGTCTACTTTGTAACTGAGTCTGTTCTTTTAAAGTTTCATTATTTAAGCATAATATATAAAATACATAATAAAGTATCACATACATGTCACTACATGCAGATCAAGATACAGCACATTATCAACACAGAGGCTTTCCTTGTGCCCCTTCTAGTCATTAGCTGCACCAAATTTAATCACTATTCAGTTGACATAGACTTGTTTTATTTGCTTTTAAATGTAACTAATATAATGGATGGAATAATATATGAGCATTTGCAGTTGACTTCTTGGCTCTACATTATGACTTGAAGATTAATTCATGTCCTTGCATACAATTGTACTTCACTTTTTGAAAGTGCATACTGTACCATTTTATGAACATACCAATTTATTTTTTATCCATTCTAGGATGGATGAACATTGGAGTTATTTTTGGTTATCTGTTATGCATAATAATTGCTAGGAATATTTTTGTATATGTCTTCTGTGCCTCACATTAATGTATTCTGAAGGAGCAGAATTGCTGAGTCAAGGTAGGAATGTTTTCACCTTTAGAAGACACTGTCAAGAAGTTGCTAAAAAATATACTAACTTACATCCTTATAAACAGTTCTGAGAGTTGCAGCTGCTCCAAATCCTCACTAATATTTTAAATAATGTTTTTATTACTGTCTTTTTTTGTCTATTTTGGTCTCACTTTTAGTTTTTCTGGTAAAGAGGTAATATCTACCATTACATTTCTAATTTGCATTTCTCTAATGACTGATGATGTAGAGTACCTTTCCACATTTGAATATTTTGTGAAATGTTTGTTTAATCTTTTGCAGTATTTCTTTTAGTTGTGTTTTTAAAAAATTATTATTGAGATGTAAGAGTTCTGTATATAATCTAGATGTTTAAGTCTTTGGATAGATACATGTCATGCTTGTATAGCCCCTCGCAAATCCTTATACATTTTAGAATCAGTTTGCCAATTTTGCAGAAAGAAAATCTTTGGAACACAGTTCAGATTACACTGGATTTATGTCTTTAATGTGAACTGACACCTTTATGCTTAGTCTTCCAATCCATGAAAATAGTGTATTTCTCCAAGTGTTTCGGTGTTCTTCCAACTTACTTACATTTATATTCTATTTTTTAGTGAAAAGGTCTTGCATATTTTCTCTTACATTAATAGGTATTACTCTGTGTTGTACTATTTCTTTAATTTTTTCCTATCTGATGTTGCTGATATGCAGAAATATAGTTGTTTTGTATATTAACTTTTATAAATTAATCTTGTTAAATACATGTGTTAATTAGAAAAGTCTAGATTTTTAAAGATTTTCTGCCTATTATCTTGTTTGAGGATAAACCAACAAGTTTTTGCTTTCCTTTCCACCTCTTATGCATCTGGTTTCTTTTTCTGGCTTGTAGCACTAGCTATGACCCACATAGGTTGAATAAAAGTGCTTATTGTTTATTTCTATTCAGAGTAAAGGGTCTCAGTATTTCACCATTGGATTTAGTGTTTGCTCTAGACATTTTCTTGCTATTTCTTTCCAGATTAATAAAAATTCCTTCTTTTATAGTTTTCTATATTATAAGGGTTAACTTTTATATTTTTATCATTTATACATTTGCATAAATGTATGTTTATATGCATGTACCTTTTATGTTTTATATTAATGTGGTGAATTTCTTTGAGTTTTCTAGCACATACTTAGCATTTGTTTTGATCATATTTCATAAATAAAATTCAATATAACAATAATTAATGACTTTCTATTGAATTGACCTTCTTTACATTTAGTGGTATTCTTAAGTTCTACTTTTATAGATGTTAGAATTTACTTATATAATATTAGCTTTCCTTAGGTTTATGTTAGCATAATATAACTTCTGTCATTCTTTTATTTTCAAACTTTGTTTTTCCTCATATTTTAGAATTGTAAGCCATATGTAGTAGATTTATTTTTATATCCAGGTTGCAGTGTTTGTAATATATTTCTACATTAAATATAATTATTGATATATCTGAAGTATAGTTTCAATATTTGTTTCCATCTGCCTCATTTACTTCGTTCTTCTTTCTTATGTTGCCTTAATATTTCATCCTATCCATTGCCTGATACTCCCCCATTAAACTGTAACTTAAACATTTCACTATTTTCTTTTCTCTTAGTGGTTACCCTGGAGACAAACCTGCATCCTTGATTTATTCGAGATTATTCTAAATTAATATTTTAACCACATCCTAAGTAATATCTCACCATATGAACCTTTAGGTCCATTTACTCTGCATTTTTCTATTGTTATAAGTTGTATAAATTCAACAAATTTCAAATTTGTATTTAAAATCCCAGAAAATATCATTATTATTGTTTAAATAGTAAATATTTACTTAGATATACCCACATAATTGATCTTTTACTTGTTTCTTGTTTCGTTCTATTTTGCTTTACTTCCCTCAAGAATCCTGTTTCTTCCATGTGAAGAAACCTAGATAAGGTTTTATTTTTGTGCAGATCTATTCTCGACAATTATTTTTCCTGATGATTCTGTATTTTACCTTCAGTTTTGAAACTTATTTTCACTAGGCATCGCATTCTGACTTGGCCATTATCTTCTTTCCATGCTTAAAAACTGGCATTCCAGTGTTTTCTGGAAACTATTGTTTCTGTTGAAATGTCAGCTGTCATATTTTTGTTATGCTTCGAAAATAAATGTTTATTTTATCTGGCTGATTTCTTAAATTTTTACATTTATCTTTAGGTTTCCAGAAATTTGTTCTAATGTGAATAAGTATATCATTCCCTCAATTTATACTACTTGGTGATTGTATAGTATAGATGTTTCATTCTTTGGCTTTATGTTTTACATTAGTTTTGGGAAATTCTTGACAAGTATATCTTCAGATAGTTCATCTATCTCAAATATCCCTTCTGTTTTTTTAGATTGAAAGTATGTACATCCTTGAGATCTCCATGATGTGCATATGTTTTTTATCCATTTCTCTGTGATTACTTTTTGTAGTTATTTTTCCTTCAATACTGATATTTTGTTTTTACATATCTTACTTTTGGATATTTTATTTTCTGCACTGTACATTATATGGTTAAACTCATGTATTGAATTGTTAGCTGAAATTATTGGTTTTTAAAATTGTAGTGATTTGGTTATTATAGATACCAGTTATCCTATAGAATTCAGTATCTTCTGAAATTTATTTTTGATTATTCATGTTTGAACACTAATATCTTGGTCATCCATTAGCCTAAATTTATTGACTATTTTTTTCACTTGAACATTGATCATTTGTTGTTGTTGTTGTTGTTTTCCTAGTGTGGCAGGCAAAGTTTGTTTTTATGCTGTACAATATATGTGAAAAAAAATGTAGAGGGTCTAAATATCATTATATTATCTCCAGAGGTGAAGTATGTGAGATAGTGAATGTATGGTATGCTCTTATTTGTCATTAACATCAGTTTGTATATTTTCCAAGGTTACAACTAAACTCTAGGGTTTTTAAGAAGGATGGGCATCTATTTCTTCATGATCTTAAACTCAAAACAAAAACATTTTAGCTGCTTAGACCCTTAAAAATTGCTTTGTATGTGGTTTTTTGGATGTAACTATATCCATATGCAATTTAGGAGTCAGCAAATTGCTCAAGGGAAAGTTATGTGCAAAATGTTATACTCATTTTAGAATATTTGCTCTTCAGAATCTTAGCTCCCACATTCTGGCTTATTCTGTTGCTTTTTCATACTTTCAAACAGTTATTCATTGCTTTTCGTTTCCAGTTTGCACTATGAGCTTTCATCTAATAATTTCTTCTTCATAGCAAAAGAAAGACATGGTTTATATGTGTTTAAATTAATAACATCCACTGTATTCTTCTGCAGGATAGCAACAACTATTTTCTATTACCAGAAGTTTATGAACTTTGTTAAATCCCTACTTACTTGATAACATTTTGCAATGTAATGCTGTTGTGATATCTAATCTTGCAAATGTTTATTTTTTTAATTACTGATGAGTTTAAACATATGTTTATGTCCTTAATAACTTATAACTTTTTCTCCTCTATAAATTTCTCATTTCAGAATAATTTATATATACTCTTTCTTCAAGCTCTATTGTCTATTAGTCAAACACTTCATTTAAATTATAGTGTCCTTAGCTTTCATTTGACTGATTTTTTTTTTTGCTTTTCTTCTCTTAAGTGACTGACTCTTGTGTGTTTTGGAAGACCCAGCATCATCTTTTGTGAAGAGCCTTCTTTGATATCTAGGCAGAACATTTTTGGTAGAAAGATTGGTGGAACATACAGTTCCTTACAGGTTTTAACAGAATAAGCCATGTGCTACTAATTTTCACTATAGTGGACCAAAAAAGCAAAACTAGTTCCCTCTCACAAATTTTCTAAGAAAAATTCCCACAGTTTCTATTAAGAGCTTTAATTTATGTAGCCCCAGATTCAAATGCCCAGTTTTACAGAAAGGCAAATGCTGTGCTGTGATTATTATCCCCAGCACTGGGGTAAAAATCTACCTCTCTAGGGAGGGCTACATTCCCTTACTATAGTTAAGACATTCCTTGGCTGTTGCCCTAGTTATTTTGAGGTTATCCCTGGTTAGCTGCATAACAAAGGTAATTCACTGAAGTCCACTTAAGAGAATTACTGGTAAAAGAATAAAACGTTTATCGAAATCAATTCTCTCTGCCCCAAACTTCTCAATTATAACTGTAGCTGTTAAAGAAATTGCTGCTGCTGAATGAATAAAACAGGTTTTAAACAGGGATTTCTGAAAGGCCTTCAATTCCAGTCACATGCTGATTATTGGAAAGACTCCCCACCACCTTCACTTTTTGGCACTTGAACTTTCATGTTAAGTTGGAATGTGTATGGAACACAGCAAAGGTTGGAAATACAGAAAGTGACAAGGCTTCCTACTGTTAAATGGGTAAATGTTCTCTCCCTAAGAGAAACTAGAGCTGCGTGGTGACAAGAACAGTATCTGATACACATGTTTTGTCCATAGAAGAGAACTAGTAGGTGCCAGTAAATCACTCATGATGAGAATATAATTGAATTGAACTATTATTTTAACATATTTTCTGGGAAACTTTTCTGGGTCAAGATCTACACAGAGTACCCAGAATAGGCCCTACCCTCAAAGAACTGCAATTTAAATAGACTAATAAAATTATACTTTAAAGGTTAGTACTCAATATAAAAATATATTTCCTAAGTATTAAGAAACTGCAAAAATTCAGATGTGGAGATTGTCCATTATCTATTGTTAGGGAAGGCTTCCTGGAGAAAGTGGGTACTACTATGGAGGGTACTTTAGCCCTCCTCAAATTCTGACCAATCTGCTATCCTTCAGTACCCCTGTGGTGCACCAGTGAATTGCATAAATCTTCCTAGTTTCCCACATACTTCAATCAAGGGCTGTGAAACACCCATCAGACACTATATGCTCTATCAAGTTTATTGTGTTCTCTCAAGGGCAAGGATGATGTCTGTCTGAAGAATGTTGGCCTTTAATTTAGATATTCTTGAATTTAAGAGACATCCCAAACACTTATTTTATATCCTCACTCTGAATATTTAACACAGTTTGTACTCAGGTACCTTATTTGTCAAATTGGAATGACAGTATAGGAACTTGCTTCAAAAGTGTGCCATGAGGATTCAATTAAATAATTCATGTAATTCACTGCCTGACTCATAGTGATTGCTTACTAAATGCTATCCATCTTGATTATCATTTTGATATAATATTTTTTGAGATGTCCCTTTTTTAGTTTTATTTAAATTCTAGTTAGTGAACATAAAGTGCAATATTAGTTTCAGTGTACAATACATTGATTCAGGACTTCCATACAATAATCTGTGCTTATCACAAGTGTCATCCTTAATTCCCATCACCTGTTTAACCCATCTGCCCACCCTCCTCCTCTCTGGTAGCCATCAGTCATTCTGTTCTCTGTAGTTAAGAGTCTATTCTTGGTTTGCTTCTCTCTCTCTCTCTTTTTTTTTTCTCCTTTGCTCATTTGCTTTTCTTAAATTCCATATATGAGTGAAAACATGGTATTTCTCTTTCAGTGACTTATTTCACTTAGCATAAAACACTCTCCAGTTCCATCCATTTCCTTGCAAATGGCAAGATTTCAGTATTTTTTTATGGCTAAGTAATATTGTATTACATATACCCTCTCTTCTTTACTCATTTATCAATCAGTGGATATTTGGGTTGTTTCCATAATTTGGTTACTAGAGACAGTACTTCTATAAACATTGGGGTGCATGTATCCCTTTGAATTAGTATTTTTGTATTCTTTGGTAAAACCTAGTAGTACAATGACTAGATTATAAGATATTTGTATTTTTAACATTTTGAGGAAGCTTCTTACAGTTTTCCAGAGTGGCTGCAGCCCTTTGCATTCTTATCAGTGGTTCAGGGATTTCCTCTTTCTCCATAGCCTCACCAACACCTGTTATTTCTTGTGTTGTTGATTTTAGCCATTCTGGCAGGTGTGAGGTTAATAGCCTATTGTAGTTTTCATTTGTATTTTCCTGATGGTCAGTGATATTGAACATCTTTTCATGTATCTGTTAGCCATCTGGATGTCTTCTTTGAAAAATGTCTATTCATGTCTTCTGCCCATTTTTTAATTGGTTTATTTGTTTCTTGGGTGTTGAGTTGTATAAATTCTTTATATATTTTGAATATATATATATATATATATATATATCCAAACCCTTTACCAGATGTTGTTTGCAAATACCTTTTCCTGTTCCATGGGTTGCCCTTTAGTTTTGTTGATTGCTTCCTTCACTGGGCAGAAGATTTTATTTTGATGTAGTCCCAATTATTTTTTGTTTTGTTTCTCTTGCCCCCGGAGACATACCCTCAAAGAAGCTACTGGGGCCAATATCGAAGAAATATTTGCCCGAGTTCTCTTCAAGGATTTATATAGTCTCAGGCCTCACATTTAGGTCTTTATTCCTTTTGAATTTATCTTTATGTTTGGTGTAAGTAAGTAGTCTAGTTTTGTTCTTTTGCATGTTGTCATGTTTTCCCAGCACCATCTATCGAAGAGACTGTCTTTTCCCCCATTGAATTTTCTTTCCTGCTTTGTCAAAGTTTAATTGACCATATAGTTGTGGGTCCATTTCTGGGTTTTCTATTCTGTTCTATTGATCTGTGTTCTATTATTGTGGCAGTACCATACTGTTTTTGTCACCATAGCTTTTTAATATAACTCGAATCCAGAATTGTGATGCCTCCAGCTTAGCTTTTCTTTTTCAAGGTATTCCAGTACCTACCATAATATTTAACCAATAGAAGAACATCAGTAAGTGTATCATAAATAAATTAATGTGTGAAGTGACAAAGGTCTGACAGCAAACAACAAAGTCACCCTGAGGGCAGTAAGGATATGAAACGACATTGGCATCCCTTTATAAGTTCCTGGAAGGCAAGAGCAGCTTCTTATCTTAATTTCTACACTTATTTCAGCATATTTAGATAATACATGTAGGAAGCTAAAACAAAGAAATAAATAAAACAAAACCAATATATTGAGCATCTGATAGGAAATCTATCAAGCACTTACCTTGATGCCTCTACTTAGTTAGCTCTGAGATTTTAAACAAAGGCTTTTGTTTTGTTTTTTAAACTCTTTGGCCTTCTATTGCCTCATCTGTGGTAGCTAACCATTACATCATATTTAGGGTGGCTCAGTGGGTTAAAGCCTCTGCCTTCAGCTCAGGTCATGATCCCAGGGTCCTGGGATCGAGCCCCATATCGGGCTCTCTGCTCAGCAGGGAGACTGCTTCCCCTCTCTCTCTCTGCCTACTTGTGATCTCTGTCTGTCAAATAAATAAATAAAATCTAAAAAAAAATTTTAAAAAAGAATATAATAGGCATTCTTCTCAGGGCTTGACACATTTTAACTTATTTTGTATTCCCCGAAGCCCTAGATGTAAATAATACTATTATCCCCATTTTACAGTAAACAAAACTGAGACAGAGAGGGTAAGTCATTAGCCAAGATTATAGATTTAGTTATTGGTAGAGCTGTTGATCGAGCCCAGAGGTAAATTTTACAATTTTCAGTTTCTACTTTATGCTTTATTTGTACATCTATTTGTATCTACAGAGCTTACACAATTTTTAGACTTACTTAGTTAGAATGATCCAAGAAGCAGATGTCAAGACAGGTTTTATTGTACAAGGATTTTATTGGGGACGCCTGGATGAGGGAAAATGGGAGAGAGCCAGGAAAGGCTGTAAGGACTATAAAACTATGATACAAATCAGATCCCAAGTGAAGTACAGAGGGAGTAAATATTAGGTGGAAGGATCCTAGACTGCCATGCCAGCCTAAGAATGCATGTCATAGCCATTAGGGGAGCCCCAGATTTCCCAGAAATAGGTCAGCCCTTAGTGTAACCCTGTTAAAATGTGGTCTCTTAACAAATACAGTCATTGACTCCATCGTGAAGTTCTTGATCAGCTATACTCCTTAGAGGTAGAAGACAGTGATGGGGAAAGAATGAATTTTCATGGCTGCCACATAGTTTAATTATACATAATTTTCATTGCCTTTAAATTATTTCCTACATATTAATCTTTTTAATCTTGATGAGGACAGAAGCATAGAAAATGGTAAACATAGAGCAGGTGCCGAATAATATTTCTTATTTTTTATGTGATCTATTTTAATATTTTTTAATGGAATGGACTATTTAAGACAATAATTTCCAGGGTTAATCATAAAAGACCATATTAGAACTGTTTTATATTATTTCATATATGACAACCTTTCATCAAATAGGGAAGTAGAGAGGTTCCCTGTGCAAAAATTCAGTTTTCAAACTTAAAGGATCCTTTTGAGATCATAGAGAAATTAGAGATTATTTGTCACTAAATGCCATCTTCAACAAAGGAAAGAGCTAAGATTAAATAAAAAAGCTAAAACATGAACTTCAAGTCTGGTGCCCCAGCCCAGAAGTACACTATCATAGATCCTCCCTGTCTTACTTTATATCTGACACAAGAGATACTGATTCTTGGATTGAAACTTATGCATCCCTCAGACCTATGCTTTAGCAGAGCAATCAAACTTGACATCGTTAACCATTAACCTTTCTGTTTGCCTGGAGAAGGAGGTGAGAGAGTAGCAGGCAATGAGCCCTTGGAGTGCTGGAGCAATGCCAATGCAATTATGCTCCTCCGGCTCTCTGGGCTGGTGACTGGGGTAGAGGTAGACAAGGAGGGTACATGAGGCATCCCTGGTCACCTAGCTGCATGAAGACTTCAGTCATCTGCCAGTCAGCTAAGGCTGGCGACGAGGGAGTCAGTGCAGCTGGTTTCAGCCTGTGACTCTTTGGAGGTGAGGAGAGAAAGACTGAGTACTGAGAAGCTCATCAGATGAGGGCTGTCTCCCTGCACCCCACACAGACAGCAGCCTTCTGCCTGTTGCTCCTGATTACTGTGAGCAGTTCTGTGTGCATGATTAAATAGTATTGGCAAGGCTGCCCCTTCCATAATCACATCTTCTGACCTCTTGACAGGGTGGCAGTGATTGCAGATGGAGTCCAACAAACATATAACAAGTGCTTCCCTCCCCCCCATGTAATGTTATCTCCCATGGATATATAGTTTAATCATCTCTTTTTCCATTATATAAAATTCAACTGAAAATTTGAATGATTTCTTTTTCTACACCCCTGTTTTCATATACCGAAACCAGTATTTCTGTTCTCAATACAGAATCTGATGATAGATTCAAATCCAGGGAGAAAGCAATATTTGCTGAGATTTCTGACCTGACTTAAGAGCAGACTTTTAAAATACATGTATATATTTGTCTGCATTTAACATGTATAAAACTAAAATGAGATTTAAGAGCAGAAAGGATAGAAGATATGAAATAGCATATCAAAGTATTAAGCTAAATATGAAGACTCAAAATGTATGGTAGTAAGAACTAATGATAATGTCGCAACAATAGTATTTTTCTTATGTATAAAGCTTAGGAATGTTATGGCCATTTCACGTAAGACTCTTTTCCTCGCTAGAGCTTCTAGAGATGAGCAGAACAAAAATTGTTATTTCTGCACTGAAGATAAACATGTTCTTAGAGTGAAATGGTTTTGTGTAATTTCATATAACTACAACATGACAAACTTGGGGAAAGGACTGTAATTGGTTGATACCTAATAATGTATGTTAGGGGCAATAACACAATTAGTATCAGATGGAGTTATCAGAATCTTTCTTATTGATGTTGGGAGTTGAGAAAGTAAAAGAAATCAACAAATACTAACCACTTTTACTCTGGGTCCATTCCTGCACTGAGAGCACTGTAAGACATAACACAGAGAGAAAAACATGCAAAAGATCTATATTGGGCTTTGCTGAGGTAACTCCCCATGCAGGGCATGCTGAAGGGCCATTTTCCTAGAGGTGGTAGATTGATTACTCATCCTGACTTCCTTGAAGGCCATCACAAAGCTATTCCTTGACAATTCCAGAAGCTTCTGATAGAATATTTTAAAGGCACTAAACTGGAATTTCCTAGAGTTCTAGTGAAACTAACTAAACCCCATGATGTAATTAGGGAAGAAAAAAGAGACAAAAAACATAGTTTATCCTTAAATGCTAGATTTGTAGTTAGAACTCTTTGTTGCTATAGAAATCCAGATAATTCATTGTTTTGTGTTCAATAAATGCCTCCTATAAGAGATGTGATGTTGACTGGATCCAAAACAATAGGTAAAATTTAGATGAGTAGGAAATGAAAGCACTTCAAGAGAGGAAGCATGTGGAGTGACTAGTGTTTGGTATCCTCTGTATGCCCAACAGAATTTTCTACTGGATACTATTTTTCTACTGGAACTATTTGAATGGAAAATTTTTAGAGAAAGAAATCTGTTAACATAGTGAAGCATCACTTCTCACTACTGAGATCAGAAATCCAAGTGTTTCATCTTTTTAAATATTCAATAGTAAGTTGAGGAATTGTCAAGGAATATCATTGTGATCTAACCTATCAGATAGTTAGGACCAATAATCAACTCACCACATCAGGGAATGATGTAAAAGGAGTGTGCTTTGCCTGTGTGGGAAGTTACCTCAGTAATGCCCAGGGGAGAGAGCAAACCTCAATACTAGGAACATGCCTTTCCCATACTTTCATATTAATATACATGATTATTTCTTTCAGTATAAAGCATGGAGAGAAAACTAAGAACATAGGATAATACTAGCCCCACTATTTAATACTAAAAATAAAAACTGCGTAATTGGCATATATTTGTTTGAAAAGCATCTCACTTTGCACTGTTCACTCACATACCTCTCTAGACTAGAGAAGGTGTTGTGTGCAGCCCCCCTCCTCAACTGCAGAAGCCATAATCTCCTTTAAACCCTGCAAAGGATCTAGGATGAACAAATTCTTGCCTGGATGGCTCTTTGGGGTTATGGGAAAAACTGTTAGAGTGAAAAATAAGTGGTATATGATCCAAGCTACTTACAGAATTTTAGCCAAACTGAGATCTCTTTTGGTCTTAGTAAATGCTGGTGTTGGAGAAATGATCTTTAACAAAATTTCCAGCTCTAATGTTTTATAATGTTACAGGAGAGATGTGAGTTCCAAATGAGTGAATAAATATAAAAGTGGTTTAAATAGCAAAATATATTTGATAATTTAATGTCATGAAAATCATCCCATGGAGTGCACTCACAATATACTGGAAGCAACAGCTTCCTAGGAGAAGAATGACCAGAAATATTGTTTTCTGCTGATTATTTGCTCTTGGCCGTTGGCATTCGACTTACATAGACAGGCACATTGCCTATTTTGCTGCTTCTGCCATCCAAACTTGGGAGATTAATCTCAATGCTAAGATGTTGTATAGCCACAAACTCCATCTCCAAAGAGACTAGAGCAGGAGCTTTTTGACAGATAACCTCCAGCCATGGAAATTATAGAGCCATCCTCAGACTGATTTTCTTTCTCAAGACAAAACTGGAAATTCAGGCATCTGTTACAGGCACTGTGTCCCCGTGCCACAACATGTTCTACCTCGTTCCTTACTGTTGTCTCTGTTTTGCCTGTTATTTCCATCATTATGGAGCAAGGCTAACAATGCAGGCATAGTGCCAGCTCCCATTGCTCCCTGATGCTCTGACGGGCTTTGGATATATGCACGTGTAGAGGTGACATTTAAATGATGTTTGTGCACTGCACAGTCAGAAAAACATTTCCACACTGGTTCCTTTGATCTCCTAAAAGCCAGCTATCATAATACAAGAGGATTTTTTAATAGATATAAATAAATCCAGGTGGCTCCAGCTTACCCCATGCAGCCTCATGTAGCTCCACTGGCTTATCCAGGTTTGCCTTTCTCCAGATTTTAATAGTCAAAATTATCACTTTTCAAGTAGGCTTGAATTACAACCACACAATTGGAAACAACAAATAAACCCCTTTTTACTAAAATGGAAAAGAGACAGTGTTTGAGTTAAAAAAGAAAAGGAAAGGGGAATCACAATTTCTCCCATCTGAAAAATCAAGGGAAGCTTGGGTAGCTCAGTTGATTAAGCATCTGACTCTTGATTTCAGCTCAGGTCTTGATCTCAGGGTCATGAGTTTAAGACCCCTCATCGGCTCTATGTTGGGCATGGAGGCTACTTACAAAAAAAAAAAAAAAAAAAAAGGAAAAGAGAAAAGAAAAGAAAAGAAAAGAAAAAAGGGAAATCACAGTTTCTCTCATCAGAAAAAGTCATGGATTATAGCTCTGAGGCAAAATAAAGGATATTCTTGACTTCATTTTGACCTGATACCAGGAACAAAATACAAACAGCAACAAATTGTAAATACCTAGCAGGTAGCCAAATTTATCTGAAGCAAATTGGAAGTGGGGTAACTCAGGAGGAGCCAAAACTCAGCGAAGACATATGAAAGCATTTGACCTGGAAAGAAAGAGCACTTTTAGCAGAGGAGAATCCGTATGAGATAAAGAAAGCAGACAAAAGCATCACATATTCAGAAAGCTGTGGAAAGAACATATCGTGAAGCTTGCATTGCACAAGGTGGGGGTGAATAGGGAAAAAGTAAAATAAACTACTTGGGGATGTTCGGAGTCAGATTGAGAAATGACAAGGACCTTCATTAAAGATGACAGTGAGACTACATCTGACGGAAGAGTGACACACCTGGGATCTATATGAGAAGTAGAATCAGTAGAACTTGAGTTGCAAATAACTATAAAAACTCTAGTCAGAGTTCTTAAGTGAAACATAGGGCTAAAAATACAAGAGAAGAAAGTGACGAACTTCTGGTGAAGTTAAGTTTCGTGTATAATACATCAGATATACCCATATGCCATAGATATGGAATGCCTAAGGAGTTGCTGGAAACATCAGTCAGGATGTGAAGTGAGGAGAAGGGCTGAAAAATTGATGACAAAAGAAGTACAGGGCCCAGAATTTAAAGTTAGTAGAGTTTGAAAAGAGTTGAGAAGATCCAAAGGTAGACAGATGAGGGGAAGTGATGGGTGTAGAAAAGGAGTGGTCAGGAATGGAGGAGGAAACAAGCTTGTTTAGGACATGAAAACTGGAACAGGAGAGCCTTTCCCAGGGTGTGTGCCTGACATTGTAAATGTCACAAGGATTTCCAGGAGTATGAGAAACAAAGAGATTGTTAAATTTGGTAATTAGAGGATTATAGATACAAATAGAAGAGTCATTTTGGGAGAGAGATTGGAAAAAGCAAAATCCCAGAGGGAGAGTGAGTGAGCGATCATGAACTAGAAATTAGAGTGTAGCTAATCTTTAAAACAAGTGTGAAGTGAAGAGCAATGGGGTGATACCTTTGTAGGAGAAGATTGCCAGTGAGAAGAAATAGCAGGTGAAAGGAAAACTTGAATATATTACAAATGTCAATCCCAACCAGCCAGCCTCTGATCATCTCTTTGTAGAAGTTTTAGAAGATCAAGTGTATGTTATCACCTTGGCTTCCACTTCTCATATTGGCCCTGGTAGCTGTTAGCAGCCACCTACGTCCTTTGTGCACAGTTCTCCTTGATATGATGCTGCAGCCTCCACACAGGCTTTACGGAATGGGGCGTGATGTGCTTTTCTACATGCCCATAAGCCAAATGGGTGAATCAGTTTCTATTAAGATGTTGCAGTAACTCAATGGAAACAGGAGAGGAAATCAGAATCTAAGCTAATGGGAACAAGCAACATGACTGTTGTGAAAATTTAATGTTATATCTGAGTTGCTGCAAGTTCAGTATAAACGGAACAGGAAAAAAGAAAAGTTGTCTAGACATATGATTTGTGATTAAATTTAGATCCTAGAACCAGAAGGAGGATCAAGAGTCAAGATGCTCAGACAGACAGACAGACAGACAGACACGACTGGAACAAGCAGGTAGAAAGGTTGATGTTGAATCAAGCAAATGGGTTTTTAGGAGAGGGTGAAAAATCTGAGATCAGGGTACTGAACCAAATGAGAAAATAAGTACAATTATTGGTACCCAGTGCTTTTTTCTCTGCAGGAACTATGAGGCAAACTCCAGGAAATCATTTAAAGTTGGAATGGTTGACTCTCTGATTATACCTCCAGAAGCAAGTCACAAGCACCCAAAGTACTTTTGGGAGAGCTGGCAGTGGAGGCAAATACAAGTAAAGTGGAATTCCAAATTACAGTGCATGAACTTTGAGAACAGGTACCTCTGTGCTTGTGAAGAGTGGTGGCACAGATGGGACCAAGTGGTGGGGCCTTTATAATAATATCGCCTTTGATTTTTTACATGTTATATTTCATTATGATTTTCTCTCAGTTGAACCACATAATAACAATGTTAACAAATGCAAGGGTAGAAATAATAATCGCCATTTGTAGATGAGAAGAGGGTGAACTAGCATATTAAAGTAATTATGTCAAGGTCTTGAAATTACTGGCTGAGTCAAAACTAGAATACTCCTGATCTAGGGTTGAGTTTTTTGTGGGGAGGTGGGAGTTTGTGTGTGTGTGTGTGTGTGTGTGTGTGTGTGTGTGTGTGTGTTTTCTGGGACCTATTTCTTTATAAATTTTAGTGATTTTTTAAAAATTTCAGATTAAAGCAAAAATGACTGAATAGCCTAATATGACAAATGCAATTTTTTCTTCTTTCTTTTCTCTTTTTCCCTCAGGTTAGAGGTGTGACAGATTCAAAATTCAACATTCCAAGGTAAAAAGCAATTCCCTTTCTTCTGCCATCCAAACTTCTTAATGAGGGTCTAATGGGATCAAGAAGGATTTGAAAAAACTGAAACAAATCCCATGAGAGCAAGATTTATCAGCTTCTCCCTGTGTTGCTTCTCCTTGATCTGGAAACATTCCACACACAAGGCCAGCAGCTAAGTCACATCATTCCCTTGCTCAGACTCAACCCCTTCCTTTTCAGGGATCTTCCATCATTTAGGAAATTAGGCTAAAATAGTGAAACATTCCCTGTGATTCATCCTATAAATTCTACTAAACTAGTAGTTTAGAGCAATAGCTCTTCATCCCTGTAGGGGAAACAGGGAGTGAGTGCAGAGGGGTTTGAGGAGACAATAAAAATGACCAACTAAATCTCAAAATTTTTTTTAAATTACCAAAAAGAAAAGAAAAGAAAGATTAGCTAATCTTTGAATGGTGGAGCCTTCCAGGAGACCAAATAAGTCTTCTATAAACTGATTTGCCTTCCTGACTGTGATTTACCAGACTGACACCTAATTTGTTCTGAGCACCGTTGATGCCTCAGACACAATGGCAGATGACAGCCCACATAACCTCTCTTTCAGCTTTCATCTCATATATTCCATTTGAAGTTGAGTTCCGACAAGAGAGAGGCACAGAATTAATATTACCTTGGATCAGCTCAGTCTCCAGAGGGAGCAGCAAAAGCTTTTCTGGAAACAATAAACCCTTTAAACATGACAGGGGGAATGGGACCTTAGGAGGTCTCTGAAAGTATCCATTATTAAAGAAAAGGGGGGGAAATCCTCCTGGGCGACTTTGATTTTTTTTTTTTCCTCAGCAAAAGCAGTGATGAACTGGTGCCAGTTTTACATACAAATTTAAAGATCTGGGATGGTTTATGCTAAAAATCGCTCTTTCCCCTGTCCCTTAACACAGCAGTAGAGAGAAAGAATTCATTATGAATTGTATTTGTTATGACATACTCCCTCCCTTCTTGTTTAATCTTTACCAAAATAAAAATTGATATCAACTTCAGCAATGAAATTCAGAGGAAAAATACATTATATCTGACCATATATACAGGGTCAAATTTAATTATCCAAATGTACATATAAGGGGTGTGTATGAGTCCCAAATATTAGAGAAAATTTTAATTGAAAGTTAACCGTGCAAATTCCCACAAGATTCAAACAGGAAAAAAAATCTCTACATGTGCATATTAATGACAATATTTTATAGTAGTATGAAACTTTATTAAAATTAAAAACAAATAAATTTACTCAGAACTTCATACAGATGGTTTGATATTTTCTAGAACTACCTCTTTTTGTTTAGTAACTTGTGAGAATCTCTGTAATATATAGGAGAACAGAACAGAGGTAGCTTCATATAATATTGTTGAAACTGGAGTCAAATATCATACTTCTTACTTGTGCAAGTTGTTTATTTTTTCTGAGTGAAAATAGCATTATCTATAAAATTGGTATGATAATACTTATCTCACAATATCTTAGGAGAATCAAGGTGAGTCACTGATGAGTTGTTATAAATAACCAAAATCCCTCCTCCGTGAGCTGAGGAGCGCTGGAGCTCTGGTTTAGGATGATGGGGGAATAGGGCTTAGCATGAGCTTGGTTAGGGCTAAGAGATAGAATGAGAATGTCTTGAACCCCAGGTTCTATGTGGTGGTAGTCTAAGGCTTTAAGAAGAAAGGCCAGTGCTGGTGTCCACTGGGACTGGGGAGACTATTTTAATTACCTCCCACAGTATAAAACTTTACCTCAAAACATTATGGCTTAGATCCACAGACATTTATTACCTCACAATTTCTGTGGGTCAAGAATCCAAGCAAGATATAGCTGCAAGACTCTGTCTCAGGATCTTTCACAGGCTGTGGTCACAGTAATGGCCAGGACTGCAGTCATCTCAAGGCTGGGGTGAGAAGGATATGCCTCCAAGCTCAGCCACTTGGATGGTGGTGGGCCTCAGAACATCCTTTTCCAAGTTCACTCAGGTGACTGTTGACAAGCTTCAACAGGTGTCAGTTCTTTGCTACACACAGCATGGCAGCTTGCTTCTCCAAGAGCAGTGGCTCAGAGAAGAAGCTAGTCTGTTTTGTTTTGTTTTTTAAGATTTTGTTTATCTATTTTGGAGAGAGAGGAAGAAAGAGCATGAGCAGGGAGGAGGCAGAGCAAGAGAAACAGAGAGAATCCCAAGCACGCTCAGTGCTGTGCACCAAGCCTGATGAGGGGCTTGATCCCACAGCCCTGAGATCATGACCTGAGCTGAAATTAAGAGTCAGAGGCTCAACAACTGAGACACTCAGGCACTCTGAAGCCAGTTTGTTTTTGACATAATCTTTAAATTGATATCCATTACTTCCTATGTATTCTCTTTGTTATAAGGGAATCACTAGGTCCAGCCTATACTCATGGGAAGGGAGTTGGACAGGACCATAAAAAACAGGGGAAGGAGTCCACGGGGCCATTTTAAAGGCTGCTTACCACACTGGGAAACAAGGGAAGGTCTGGAAGAACCTGATCAGGAACACTCCGGAAACCCCAGAAAAGATCAACTCACAATGAACAGGAAGGTAAAGTACATAGGTTCAGGACTTAATTTTCCCTGCTATCATGGCACACAAAGGGAGATGTTTTGAGCCCTTGGAAGTCAGAAGGACCCATTAATGAGTTAAACATTTTCTAGGGTCTCCCATTGTAACTAGAAGACTTGTGATATTTGAGAATCTTATTTAACTCAGCTTTTAAATTAAATCATGGAGATATTTATTATTATTTCTAGTTGACTAGTATTTCCTAGTTGAAAGCTGAGGAGAGAATCTCTGAGGGCCTGGTCAGTGAGTTAAGTTAGATGAACCCAAGTGTTCTGATTGCTAGCCTGTATTCTTCTAAGGTTGCCACACTCTCCTTAATAAGAAAGACACATTACAACATAGAGCAGACCATTCCATGGCACAAACATCTATACTGAAGTTTGGTGTTTATTCATCAGGCACAGGGGATCCTGGCAGAGATGTTTTTATATCTCAGTAGTAGGCCCATGAGACAGGTCATTCAATACAAAGTTCTGCTCAAGAAGAGCTTTACAGTTCACCTTCACTTACCAAGTACAAGGAAACTACAATGAATTGGAATGTAGCTAACTCAGTTAAGTACAATTATATACGCCACCCCCAGAATTTTTCTTTAAAGAGAAAGAAGCTGATTATAGTAAAGTGAGCTGATATTAGCCATTTCTCTTAAAAAGCCACTTCCTGTCTATGTTGTAGGGTTGGGACATTCTCTCTGAATTTCTTATATACTTAATTGATGTCCCTGAGGGATCACAAACTTACTCATTTATTCAAGGAGTGGTATTTACCAGATAGGAATTAATGAGGCAAGAACATAGAGCCATCCATTTAAGAAAGTTTTCCACAGCCAAATGGGATTCAAGGTAATTGGGATTCGGGGGTAGATCTATATCACAGAATAAAGTAAAATAAAATGAAATGAAATAACCAGAGACTACCTTAAAGGATGACCTATATATGAAGAGTTGATCTCTTAAATATCTTTAGTAGTTTTAATTTATTTAGGTTAAAAATAGTACCATTAAAGATTTAAAATTCAGTTCAATTAAATTAACTACAGTTTATTTTGTTAAGCCATGCCTTCTATTTTACAAAATATTTTATATATATTATCTCCAGCTAATTTCAGTCATAGGTCTTGCCAATTACAAAACTTATTAGAACTATTCCCAGCTGAAAAACTTGGTCTAGATTTTCCTCTCTTATTAACCATACTACTTAACCATATTTTTCCACAACACACACACACACACACACACACACACACACACACACAATCTCTTCATCTGACCAACTAACTCCTGAACATTTCAGATCAGCTTAGCCATTACTTCCTCTAGAGTCATTCTAATCCTAAACTGAACCTTAGAATCAACTGGAAAGGCCATCCCCACACCAATTATGTCAGGATCAGAGATAAGCATCCATATATTTTTAAAGTTCCCTAAGAGATTTCAATGCACATTCAAGATTGAAAACCACTGCTCTAGATCTATGACTCTGAGGTAATTAAAGGGAGTTCAAAGGTTTTGCACTGGAGCAGGGCCGGGTTTAGTCAGACCCAGACAAACTAGAACTTAAAGACAAACTAGAACTTAAACACTCTATCGTGTAAGAAGTTCTCAGACCATTTATCTGGACTGTGAGTGGTGACTGAACAAGGACTACTATATGTTGCTTATTTTTTAAGATTTTTATTATTTATTTGAGAGACAGAGGGAAAGCATAAGTGGGGGAAGGGGCGTAAGGAGAAGCAGACTCCCGCTGAGCAGGGAGCCAGATGTGAGACTCTATTCCAGGGCCCTGGGATAATGACCTAAGCCAAAGGCAGAAGCTTAACTGACCTAGCCACCTGGGCACCCATATATGCCTTTTGTTTTAAACATTGCTACAGCATGTAGCAACTCTGTTGGTGAGGGTTTGAAGAAGAAGGAACCCTCAAGTACTTTGGGGGAAAATGTAAGTTGGTGTGGCCACTGTGGAAAATTAGCTGTATACCAGAATCTCTAGGGAGGCCAATGAAATACAGAAATTCATTAGTCTGACTCTATACCATTAGAATCAGAGTTTGGGGATTCAGATAACTCCGATATGTAGATTAAAGAGATTGGTCTAAAATTCAAATGACTTCAGTGTGAAGGGACTGTGGAGTTCAGTTAGTCTGAAAACTTAACTAAAGCATGAATTACATATAAAATCTCCTGATGAATGTTTCAGCATTTCCAGTGACATAATGTTCACCATTTTCCTCCAAGTCCATTTGCTGTTAGACCACTGAGACATTAATCCATTCTTGCCTCTATTGTTGGAAACCATTTTTCTTTCTAACAAATATTTACTAGACCTCGCTGTCATCTCTCAAAAAAAAAAATGTAGTAAGTATGAGGTTACAGTAGTAAACATGATAAATTGCCTGGGAAACTGAGGAGTGTCAATTAAGATAATATGTTAAGTATTACCAAAGGTGTTCCAAACAGGGTAATGACCTGGACTTGTAGAATAAGCATATGCCAGTCTTAAGGAAGTCCAGGAAGTTTTCGTAGAGAAACTGAGGACTTGGATGAGGGCTAGAGGGTTAGTAAGGGTCATCTAGATGAAGCATGTGTGGCTAGGAGAGGAAAGGGAGTAGCAGCAAGCATCAAATAAGGGAATTCCACAACAGTATTAGGCAAATAATTTCTGCAGGGATTAAGGTAACTAACCATCTTAGTTTGCCCAGGACTTTCCTAGTTTTATCAGGGAACATCTCGTGTCTGGTAAACCCATTAGTCCCAGATTAGTCACCAGAGAGGGTTAAGGGACATTACTGTGATGAGACGCCAAAATGATTTCACCAAAAACATTGTTAATAAAGTTCACCACTGATGCTACGTCTGCTTCTGTGTGCATGTGGAGTTTAGGGAAGGACCCCCAAAAGTATGGAAAAGGTGATTAAAGAGATGCTAGGATGATAATAAGGACACCCTTAGCCACTTCTATAATTCTTCTTGCATTGTCCTACTCATGTCTTTAGAATGACTCTGTACATCACCTTTAACACATGTGTCATTGATAAGGACCTGATTCTTGTGCTAGACAGGTATGCCAAGTCTACTTTTCAGACAGGCCTTGGAGAAATACTCAGAACAAGGGAGCTCATTAAACCCAGAAACTAGTTTCGCCAATCTCAGGTGATAAGAAAAGAGTTTGTTAAATTGCTTGGTCAATTTCAAGATTTAAGATGGAAGATTACCAGGAACAGACCACTCTGATCTCAGACTTAGAGGGAAGGCAGATGTGATGTGAGAAAGAAGACAGATGTGAAGTGATACCCTAGAATTTCTTGGAACAGAGTTTAATGAAAAACTCTCTTTTAAGTGGCCATGCGAGTGGGATTTTTAAAGTTGATTAGTTGACAAGACTACTTAGCATATTAGAACACTGGATACTCCAAAGTTAAAGATTAAAAAGAATTTTTTCTCCTACTGTCTCTCACTTAATTGCTTTCTGCAGCTTGCTTGAAACAGCTGTCTTCTTATCCTATCCTAATGAGGCACGACCGCTGGCATGGAATATTCAATGTCATTTTTCAAATGTGATTCATGGAAAAATAAAAATCCCTTTTTCTATAATTTTCCTGGTTGACACGAGGAATTAGGAGACATTGGCCCAAGGGGAAACATTAGGAAATCACCTGGGAGCTGCATGCCTTAGGAGGAAATGAGAATTTCATTGCACAGGTTAGCGTTAAAGTGATAGGAAATTATTCTGTTATTTTTTTAATGGATATTTTCATTTTAAGTGAGATTTACAGATAAAGAACAATGTTTAATCTGAAGGAATTATTTCTAATCTTTAGCAATTGTGAAGTACTGAAAGAACTATTTCAGGTATGGGGGTGGGGAGCATTATGCCATAAAAATGTAGGCTGATTCCAGGATATGTAAACCTATGATCTTTGTTATTACCATTTTACAATTATTATTATTATTATTGTCATTATTATTATTAAACAAATATTCATTCAGCATGGTAAATGAGCTAGGCACTGTTCAAGACAATGAGAATGCAACAGGAACACAACAGATTAAGTCCTTGCCCCCATGAAGTACTACTATTTTATTTTTCATGGTAATTGGTTTGCAATAATCATAATTGTGTTTTTTTCCTTAGGATTCCTGAAAGCAGAGGAACTAAGAATAAAGGAATTCATCATTTTGCCTTTCAACAAATATTTATTGAGTTTTTCCTACATGCCAGGTACTGTCCTAGGTGATAGAATCAACACTTTCTCTTGAGCTGTGCTTCAAAGTTTCAGGTCCTCAACTTCTTTTTTTTTTTTTTTTTTGAGAACCAGTCATCCTGGCAAGTTAGGAAAGTAATCTGCTGTCATCATGGTGGTTTCCCGTACTCTTATTTTCTCTTTTGTTTTGTTATTTTTCCCATTATTGGTGGACTATAATCCTGATGCTGACTGTCCTTTAGCTAAAGGTTTTATATTTTAACTTCTTTACATATGTCTCTACTTCCTCTAAATTTTTTTTTTTTTTACTTTTTAAAAAAGATTTTATTTATTTATTTGACAGACAGAGATCACAAGTAGGCAGAGAGGCAGGCAGTGGGGGTGGGGGGAAGCAGGCTCCCCACTGATCACAGAGCCTGATGTGAGCCTCCAACCCCTCTAAATTTTTTAATCCTTCACGAGCACAGTGTTCTTTTCACTGATTGAAAATATACTTCTGATTCTCTGTTACTTGCTGATGAAATTTGTGATGTGTAAACACTTTTTCTTAGTGTTAAAAGTGTTCAATACCCTTCTAATCTCCTATTCCATAATATGACCCTAAACTGGCTATTTGCTTTGCAGAATTATCAAAGCATTGTCACAGTTCTGACTCAGTGGCACAAAGTTCTTTCCATATGCTAGTTTAGGAAATATATTTCTTTCTAGTGGTGAAAGCTGATGCAGATGCCCCCCAAAATCTAGGGTTTTCTTGACCATGAATTTTGTGAAAAATATGAAGAATTCATTCATAAGAGATTTATTCCTTCACCAAATATTTACTGAGTGTTGGACCATATGCTAAAAACTGATCAAGGCACTTGGGATACAGCAATAAAACAAACTAACCAAACAACTGGTCATCCAAGTCCCTTCCCTTTTACAGTTTTCTGGTTTGTTGATGAAATTTGTGATGTGTGAAAACTTTTCTTTTAGTTTTAAAAGTGTTCCATATAGTGTAAATTGTAAAATTTATTGGCTTGCTTGTTTATTTCATTGTGTGTTTATTTCTTTTAAGATTTCCAAAGAAATCTGAGAATCCTGGGTAACAAATAAGAAAGACATTTCCCATAGTTGTGGTCAAAACCTGCTTCCTATTTTGAAGCTAAAAGAACAAAACCACAATATTTATGATGATATAAAAAACAGCCCATTCAGTACTCTTTTCAGGCAAATGGTGGAGTTAAAAAACTGGTGACTTCTGCTTTATGCATTAGACTGTCTGCTTATGTGGATACAAGCTTATATCACTGTGTGTATGTATGCACAGTTATGCATATGCCTTTGTGTTTTTTCCTATAGGTGTGTAGCCACTTAATATTCTCTTCTGAAAGTTAAAAGAAAACTCTCAAAACTTACAGAATTGTCTCCCAAGCTCAGTTAAAATAATTTCAGGACAAGGGTCTTATGAGTATTTTTAGTATTCTTGCTTTAAGATGTGACTCTGTGCGTGTATGTGTGTATTTCCAATGACTGGTTTTTATTCTATATTTCAATATATTTATTCAACTACATAACTTAGATATCTATAAACTGTTTTACCATAAAATAATTAAGTCAATGTAGCTGCTCAGTGAGGAAATTCATTTTCATGTGTGAGATGTCTGTGATTAGAAATTTGATGTGTGGGAATATCTTCTTGTTTTTATCATTGTCAACTGGTTACACCCATTTGAAGGAATAGGTAGAAAAGAGAAATATAAAGCTAATCTATGTTGCCAGTTGCCAAGAGTATATATTCAATTGCTAAAACATTGATGGCCAACAATCTGCTACTTAGATTAGTTTTATTGGTTCCTTCGTTTTAAAGCCTTCACATTCCTTTCCTTTAACTAATTATAGTAACATAGTCAGACCAATACATAGAGTGAGAAAGTCCCAAAGGGAGAAATTTCTGAAGCACTACGATGACTGAGGACTTCACAAAACACCTCTTTTGTGGATATAAATACTGTCTACGGTTCTATTTCCACTACTAGAAGTGAGTCCAAAATGATTCCTCCCTCTATGAAGGACAGTGAAGTAACTCACATAAATTTTGAGCCATTAAGGCATATACCAGTGCTTTTCTCAACAGTGTGTACTGATGTTTTATAAGGCATCATTAATAAGATGGATACTTATTTTGGAAACCCCAAAATTTGAAAAAGTGTTCTGTAAAAGAGAAGAATTAGAGCATGTATGATTTCTCCCTCACTATTCTGTTGGTATAAAGGTTCGATTTCCCCGATGATGATGTGAGCCCACTGTGAATGGGACAGAGGTACATAGTAGCTGGCTGGAATTAGAGGTGGTCAGAGGGCTGTGAGGGTACTGTTGTAGTCGTCAGTTAGGAAATAGAAAAATAAGTAACTTCTGTCTGCTGACATTAGAGTGTCTGTGGGATTTCCTTAATGTATAATGTCACATTTTCATGGGTTTATTTATAAAATAAATAAACACACAATGAAATAAACAAGCAAGCCAATAAATTTTACAATTTACACTATATGGAACACTTTTAAAACTAAAAGAAAAGTTTTCTTTTGTGGCATGGTCATATTGACTCAGATATCATACACTAAGCACTTTTTATATATAGATCAAGTGGGTTTTCCTCCTTTAGCTTACTATAAAAATAACATGTTCATTTTAGAGACCTAATTAAAAAACAAAATAAAGAAAAGTAGAACAAAATAAAACAGCTTCCGCAAGAGGCCAAGAATCTAAATACGTACCATGTCTATCTACCTGGCTAGAAAAGAGACACTGGTCTCTGTCAATTCTTGGCAGTGAAGTTCAAGGCAAACAATAGAGTAAGGGGGAAAGTAGGGATGATAGAGACCCAAAGCCCTCTTCCCTAAGGTAGTTCTGGGAAGTAACCCATCTTTCAGAAGCTGTGCACAGTGTAGAGCAATGATCTAGGGGTGACAGTGAGGCTTTTAGTTTAGATAAAATAGCTGACCCCACACACATACAAGAAATAAATGTTCATCATCATAAGTCACTGACTGTTGACTTATAAGTCACATAAGCCACTGAGTGTTGAGGTGGTTTGTTGTCCAGCACTGTTGTCCAGTAGACCAGTACATATGTCCAGTCCATTGGACTGAAACCATCTCCAAGTTCTGCAGCCACCTGTGTGTTGGAAAAACTCAAATGGTTCCCTGTAGCCAAGAAAAGTAAATATGAGGAATGTGGGAGGATACCTCCAGGTCAAATAGGATTCTAATAGAAAACTATTGTAAGTCACATTGTGTGTGTGTGTGTGTGTGTGTGTGTGTGTGTGTGTGTGTGTGTTGTGAACTGAGAAAAATCTAAAAGCTTCTTAAAAGCAAGATAGTTGCAGACTGGAATTAATACTCTAAAATAAACACAGACATTTGTATAATAGAAATATTGGGGCAGATTAATTATTTAAAATTAGGGCATACTGACATTCAAAGTTAGCTGGTCCTCACATTTCCTCTCTTAGGAATATGAAAGCAAAGGAATCAGTTGGTTGGGTTAAAAGGCAACAAATCTTTGTAGGGAACTTGAGTTGGAAGTATGCCAAGCTGAGAGCCCTATTAAGTCAAAGCTATGATGGACTGAGAATAGTGAGTCAGCAGACATAGCTGATTAGAAGAGAGAAGGGATTTCAACTCAGAAAAACATCAGATACACAATGAAGAAGAGACTTAGGTACTGGACAACCTGTACAGCTACTTGGGTTCCTGGTACTTTTCTGATTATATTTCTAAATCTGTTGATATTTATTCTGGCAATAATAATCCCCATTACTTAAATAAGTTGACTAGTTCTCTGCTACCTGCACCAAAAACAAAGCTGAATAAATCCTCTCTGTTATTTGAACACCTGGCAATTTGAAATAAGGCTAAAAACAGTAACTTCATATATATTTCTATACCCAATCATCTTTGATTCTAAAGTAACACATGACAGTATGTTGAAGTTCTTCTCTGGGGGGCTGACAGACCTTTTTATCCCATTATAAATGGCACCAATTTGTTCCAAGGGCCTCTCTTCATGAGTAGGTCTGCATGAGTTTCTCCAATTTCCAGGCTAACTCAAAATTGCCGTAATTTTTTTTTTTTCATCATCCCAGGACTGTATGCTATTTTCGGAAAAAATGGTGAACCTATTTCTAGGGGATGCTATGCCTAGAAAATTCTCCTTAATTCATCCTATGTTTTTCCCTCAGCAGAATAGAAATGCCCACCTCCATTCACTAGTGCCATTCACTTCTTAATTACGACAGAACCAATTCCCATTTCTCTGTGGTGTACAGGCTTCTACCCTCTCAAAGCGGCCAAAAAGCTAGGTCAACACAGGGAATTTGACCCAGTAACTGAACTCCTCTTTTAATTGAGGGTGGAGTAAGGAGGAAAAAGGGAGGATGCACAGACTGCCTATGAAGTATAAGCAAGCCCTGCTGATTCATTTACATATCTAAATTTAGCCAACTCTAGGCTCCTAACATGCTTTCTTCCCTCCTTTAACTCAGCACTTTAAAGGTATTTGCAGAGAGGTTCCCTGAAGTGAAATTGAACCTGAGAGTAAACAGTGAAATGTACTTATGTTTTCTCACTTGAATATTCTGAAGACATATATGTAGCCTATATATTTTTCTTTTTTAATTATTTTTATTAACATATAATGTATTATTTGCCCTAGGGGTATAGGTCTGTGAATCATCAGGCTTACACATTTCACAGCACTCACCATAGCACATACCCTTCCCAATGTCCATATAGCCTATATTTTTAATTTAAAAAGTACTCTTAATAATAACATTTCATTATTTATATGAATTGACTCAAGAACTTGGAATATAATACTAATATTGGTCTTGCTGAGTTACAGAAACAGTATGATATATATCACTGGCATACAGTATATGACCATGGCAATGATAATTTGGATAAATTATGCTCTAAACCCTTCAATTGCTTAATTATCTGAATAGTTCAGTCAAAAATGGCCTGGATTACAACACCAAGGCACAGGTTATGACAGAAAGAATTGATAGGCTAGATGTCATTACAGTGAAAGATTTCTGCTCTGTGAAAGACACTGCCAAGAAAGTAAAAAGACAAGCCATAGACTAGATGAAAATATTTGCAAAATATATATCTGATAAGTACCTTTACTGGGCATCTTTTATATATTTGGACAGGAAATATCCAAAGAATTCTTAAAACTCAGCAATAAAAAAACAGACAACCTTACTTAAAAAAAAAAAAAAAAAAAAAAAAAAAAAGACAGGGGAGCCTGGGTGGCTCAGTCAGTTAAGGAGTTGACTCTTGGTTTTGACTCAGGTCATGATCTCATGGGTCGTGAAATCCAGCCCCATGTCAGGCTCCATGTTCGGGGGGAGTCTGCTTGAAAGATTCTCTCCCTCTGCCCCTCTCCACCCCCTTCACCCTATCTCTGTGGCTCTCAAATAAATAAAATAAATCTTTAAAAATATGGGCCAAAGACCTTAACAGACATTTCACCATAGAGATACACAGACAGCAAATAAGCATATGGAAAGGATGCTTTACATTGTATACCATCAGAGAAATAAATATTAAAAAACAATGAGATATCACTACTTACCTATTAGAATAGCTAAAATCTGAAACACTGACAACACCTAAGGTAAGGATGTTGAACAATAGAAGCTCTCGTCTGTTTCTAGTGGAAATGCAAAATGGTACAGCCACTTTGGAAGACATTTTGGCTGTTTCTTACAAAACTAAACATACACTTCCCCTATGATCCAGTGATTGTGCTCCTTGGTATTTACACAAAGGAGTTGAAAACTGTCCACACAAAAGTCATGTGGATGTGTATAACATACACCTGTAAACACACAGATTTTAATAGTAGCTTCATTTATAATTGCCCAAACTTAAGTATGTGAATGGATGAAGAAATTGTGGTATATTCAGACAATGGGCTATTATTTAGCATTAAAAAAGGAGGGGGAGTTATCAACTCATGAAAAGACATGGATAAAGCTTAGATGCTTATTACTAAGTGAAAGAACCAATCTGAAAAGGCTACACTCTGCATTAGTCCAACTATATGACATTCTGGAAAAAGCAAAATGAAGGAGACAGTCCAAAAATCAGTTTTTGCCAGGAAATGGGGAGTGGGGCATGGGTAGAGCACAGAGAAATTTTGGGGAGCAAAACTATTTTGTATAATAGTATAATAGTGGATACACATCATTATACTTTTGTCCAAAGCCACAGAACGTAGAACCCACTAGTGAACTTTAAAGTAAACCAAGGGCTTTGGGTGTTTGTAACATGTCAGTGGAGGTTCGACAGTTGTAATGAATTTATCACTGTGGTCCAGGATGTTGGTCATGGGGGAGGCTGTGTGTGAGTAGGGACAAGGAGGATATGATATATTTCTGACACTTACTTTTAGTTTTGCTGTGTACCTGAAACTTTTCTAAAAATTAAAGTTTAGTTTAAAAACTGGTCTGGATTGAGAAAGGAGACATCTGTTTTTTAGTTGGCCTCCATTTTACCAAAATTAGTCATATGCTAAATATATTTTCATTGTTGCTTATTTCTTCAGCTCATCATCTGGATAGACAGGCCAATCAAGCATCATGAGTAGTCTAATCTTTAGAAAGAAAAGGCCAACACAGAAAAGCCCTGTAAATGCACATGAGCAAGCATGCTAGTAATGGGAGGGGTAGAGGGAAAGAATTTCAAGCAGACGCCCTGCTGAATGGAGAGCCCAATGAGGGGCTCAGTCTTACAATCCTGAGATCATAACCTGAGCCAAAATCACAAGTTGGGCACTTTCCTGATTGAGGCACCCAGGTGCCCCCAGGAAATTAGTCTTTTAAATACTACTCTTATATCATTATTATTTTTTGGTGAAGGGGAACAAGTGTGGACTTATTGCATGTGACCAGCTTACCCACTCTGGACTCCATTTATAGAAATTTGCTCCACAGAATCATGAAAAGTGAATTGCTGAGAGGAGTTCTAGCATCCTTGAAAAATATTGAATTTATTCTCTGCAGACTATAGATGCAAGTAAAAAGATGCTAGCAGGGCGCCTGGGTGGCTCAGTGGTTAAGCCGCTGCCTTCGGCTCAGGTCATGATCTCAGGGTCCTGGGATCGAGTCCCGCATCGGGCTCTCTGCTCAGCAGGGAGCCTGCTTCCTCCTCTCTCTCTCTCTGCCTGCCTCTCTACCTACTTGTGATTTCTCTCTGTCAAATAAATAAATAAAGTCTTTAAAAAAAAAAAAAAAAAGATGCTAGCATTGTGATAGGACTACTGATTATAGGGCAGATAATGGAACTCCTGGGAGGTAGAGGGCAGTAGCACTTAACTATCAGAGACAAAATAGGAATGATAATCAATGTTTTGATAATGTAGAGATCTTTGATGATGTCTCATTGATTATGAGATTCCCTAGAAATAAAATCCTACTTAATATGATCTGAATAAAAGCTCCTCAAGCATTTCTGCTCTAGCAATATCTGTATATGTAGTAAAGAACAGTTTCTCTTGTTAAAAAAAAAAAAAAGAAAAAAGAAAATGGGGAGATTTTGGAGAAGCTTAAGGAAGATTTTTGCAGTTATTTCCAAGTATGTGCTTAAATTTTCCTCTGTGCTTGAACTTTCCTCTCCAAAGTAATTGGTGGTTACATGATGCTTGTTATAGGCATAACAAGGTGGCTGTGCACTGAAGAAAGGAAAACACCCAGACATTTTTGAAATAATTGAGTTAGGAATCTGAGTTACTGTTTATCTTTGGGAACCCAGAAAGCCCTAGTGAGCCACTGGTCAGAGTGAGAATTTATGGGACTAGGAGATAAATGGATTTTTGACTCAAGTTTACTTCAATGCAGAGTGGCCATATGGTTGTTTCCCAGTCCTTATGTGTGTAGTTAGACTGGGTGCACTCAGCAAGTGACAGAATTCCTATCCAGATTCTCTGACCCATTAGGTTGGAGATTTCAAAAAAGCCAACTTAAAAAAAAACAAAACCAAAAACTAATGCAAACAAACACGAGATCTCATTCTTATGGAAAATAATAAAACAAATGCAGTACTTCCTTCATGAGAGCTTTGCAAAAATTAGTGCCATAATAGGGGCGCCTGGGTGGCTCAGTGGGTTAAGGCCTCTGCCTTAGGCTTGGGTCATGGTCCCGGGGTCCTGGGATTGAACCCCGCATCAGGCTCTCTGCTCAGTGGGGGCCTGCTTCCTCCTCTCTCTCTGCCTGCCTCTCTGCCTACTTGTGATCTCTGTCAAATAAATAAAATATTTAAAAAAAAATTAGTGCCATATTCAATCATTTAAAAGACACGAGGTGGTTATCCTTATCATATCTCCCTTTAAATTACCAATGTGGACTGTGCAGAAAATGGATGGATCTTGAAGAAAGAGAATGATTACCATAAATTTAGTCAGCTAGTGATGGCAGTTGCAGCTGTACCACATGTAGTCTCCTCAATAGGGCAAACCAGCACAGTCAGTGACATCTGATTTGTAGCTATTGATCTTTTGAGTACATTTTATTGTGTACACATGTGCATAGTTCAGATTTCTCCTGACTTGGACAATGGTATAACATTATATTCTTATATCAGGGTTATAGCAACTGTAATTAGTCTGCAAGAAATTTGATATTCTTCTATCCCACAGGACACATTAGTCTACTACATTGATTTTCTCATGCTGATAAGACCTGGTAAGCAGAATATAGGAAGAAATTTTGTGTCCTGGTAACTTGCAATTGTTATATACATGGGTCAGTAGATAAATCCCATAAAAAATCAGGGTTCTGCCACTTGATGAAACATTTAGAAATCTTATGGTCCATTGGGATGTTCCCTTTAAAAGGAAAGAAAAATTGTAACACCTTACAACAGCTGCTCAGAAAGTATTAATTTGGGGGTAGGGATCTTAGGGCTTTAGAGGCCACATATGATGTATCTGGTTGTTTTGCCTCTAGCTATTTATTGAGAAGTCCCTAAACTGACAACTTTGGGGAAGATCCAGGGAAAAATAAGGCTTTTCACCTGGTCTGGGATGCGATTCAAGCAGCTCTGCCATTTGGCTCTTATGGTGCCAATGGCAGATTAGAGTGTTTTAAACGGGCTCTGAAAAGCCCTGATAAGAGTCTCACAGTGTATAGGCACCTAGCGGTTTGCTCCTAGAGCAAAATTCTGCTGCTTTCAGCAGATAACTACTATCCTTTAGAGAAGTTCTCTAACTTTTTGGTCTCAAGACTCCTTTATGAAGGACTCTTCAATTATTGAAATGAAAGTTCTTATTGAAAGATTAATTTAAATCCCCCAAGAACTTATGTTTATGTGAATTGTATCTTTTTAAAAAAAGTTTTTACTTAAATTCCAATTAATTAACATACAGTATAATATTAGTTTCAGGTGTACAATATAGCGCTTCAATACTTCCATACAACATCCAGTGCCTATCACGAGTACACTGCTTAATCTATTTAACCCATCCTCCTATTCCCTCCCTTCTGATAACCCTGTTTGTTCTCTATAGTTTAGAATCTGTTTCTTCATTTACCTCTCTCTTTTTTTTTCTCTTTGCTAATTTGCTTTCCTTCTTAAATTCCATATATGACTGAAATCATATGGTATTTCTCTTTCTCTGACTTGATTCACTTAGCATAATACTCTCTAGCTCCATGCATGTCATTGCAAATGGCAAGGTTTCATTCTTATTTATGTCTGAGTAATATTCCTCTGTGTGTGTGTGTGTGTGTATGTGTACAGTTGATGGACACTTGGATTATTTCCATAATCTGGCTATTGTAGATAGTGCTGCTATAAACATCAGGGTGCATATATTCCTTTGAATTAGTATTTTTGTATTTTTTAGGTAAATACCTACTAGTGTAATTGCTAGATTATAGGGTAGTTGTATTTTTAACTTTTTGAGGAATCTTCATATTGTTATCCAAAATGGCTATGGCTGCACCAGTTTGCATTCCCACCAACAGTGCAAGAGAACTGCTCTATCCCCACATCCTCGACAATACCTGTTATTTCTTGTGTTGTTGATTTTAGCCATTCTGACAGGTATGGGTATGAGGTAATATCTACTTGTAGTTTTGATATGCATTTCCTTGATGATCTTGTGTCTGTTGGCCATCTGGATGTCCTCCTTGGTAAAATGTCTACTCATATCTTCTGCCGATTTTTTTTTAAAGATTTTATTTATTCATTTGACAGAGAGAGAGATCACAAGTAGGCAGGGAGGCAGGCAGAGAGAGAGGAGGAAGCAGGCCCTCCTTGGAGCAGAGAGCCCGATGCAAGGCTCGATTCCAGGACCCTGGGATCATGACCCGAGCCGAAGACAGAGGCTTTAACCCACTGAGCCACCCCGGCGCCCCCTGCCCATTTTTTAAATTGGATTATTTGTTTCTTGGGTGTTGAGTTGGATACTAATCCTTTATCAGAGACATCATTTAGTTTCTCATGACATTGAACCATCAGACATAGAAGGGACAACTCTTCCATGTTCACTATGTCAGTTAAGATACTTAATCTTTTTTAAAAATTTTATTTTTGAATTATAGTTGATGCATAGGGTACTTAATCTTGACTATTATGGAGAAACTGATGTTCTGCTATATAAGGAGGTAAGAAAAAGTGTGTATGGAACACATGGCGTACTCTGAATTTATCCTAGTATCTCTGTGTCCATCAGTAAAATTCAGCAGACCAATAAAGAAACTCACATATACATAGAACAGCCAGATGTCCTGGTTTGTTTAAGACTGTCTTCATTTATAGATCTTATTACTAGCATAATTATTTTAAGGGTTATTTATTCATTATTTTAGAGAGAAAGAGAATGAATAGAGAGAGGGCAGAGGAAGAAGGAGAGAGAATCTCAAGCAGGCTTCCTACTAAGCACAGAGCCTGCCACCACAGGGCTTGATCTCATAACCCTGAAATCATGACCTGAGCCAAAATCAAGTTCAGTGCTTAACTGACTGAGCCATCTAGGCACACCATTACTAGCATAATTATTAATAGCTCTCTCCAACTCAAAAGTTTCTCAGGTTAAATATAAAGTATATTGAGATCTTAATTATATTATGAACTATCAGAGACTCAGATTCTTCAGGATTTGTGATATGAATTGTCCCTCTAGTAAAAGACTTCTGACAAACTGGGCATTGGTTGAGGACAAGAGGAATGTTGAATGAACAGTGGATAAAATAAGTGAAATATCCCATCCCAGCTTTGTGGCCAGCTGCAGGAATGAGAACTCTAGAACATAGCTGTTATCTTTCTTGCTCTCTATCTATCTATCCAAATATCCATTTAGATATGTATCGATAGACTAATATCTCCATCTCTCTCTCTCTCTCTCTCTATATATATATATATGAAGAGTGTGACATATATATAGTATATTATCTATAATATCTAAATTATATATAGAGAGATATTGATATGCTGATAGATCTAGATAATAATTAACTTTCTGATATATATGTGTGTATATGTATATGTGTATAATATATTTTTTCCTACCACTTTCATATGGCATGGTCATTATAACTATAACTTAGTGCAAACTTTACTAGATATAAAGAGGATTGAAGTTAATTCCAGTTAATTCCAGAAGGAATAATTGATGGAGCTTGGGCCATCCATTTGTAGGAAAAGGTAAATGCATTTTCATTTATTTGAAGATTTGCATTCTGCCAGGAAGTAAGTTCTTGCTGCTATTGTTAATTATTCAAAATTAAGTATGGGAAGAAGTGTGGGGAAACTTCTTAAATATGTAGAGATATGTATATGTGGAGATAGAAACATATGGTCTTATTGTCTCCCACAGTTACTTATAAACTAAATGAACTTAGCAGAACTTAATTAAAACAAAGATAGTGATTATTAATGACACACTTTTTTTCCTACTCATCTTAACGAAGAATTTGCTAACCATGGTTTTATTCTGTGGCCTGGGACATAAAAATGTGCATAGTAAAAGACATTAATAAAAACCTGTGGTGGATAAGTAAAGGAAGAAGAGAGGAATCTATAAGTAACATGATATTACTCTTATGGCTGAAGTGTCCACAAAAGGAATTCACCTTGTTTGATGAATTTGAGGTAATAGAGGAGTTGTACGTGGGCTTAAATGCAATTTGGACATCCTATCAGAGGCCAATCACACATAAGCTAAGTAAACCCCCAAATATTCCATTTCAACTTCTCTATTGTTTATTGTTCTGTGGAGTGACGGATGAGACATAAAGAGTACTGGTGTCGTTTCAAACTTCACTGGGCATAGCTAAAATGAAAGACTGTCTCAATTGGAACACTGACATTGGAACTCAGTGAGGACTGAAAGCAGACTTTGGGTAGGGCTACCTTCTGGTGAGTGCTGAAAGTAGAAGGAGATAGCATAGAGTTCAGAATCCTGAGATGAGAAGCAATGACAGAAAATTATACCTCAGTTCAGATAATAGTATCATTTTCATAAAAGTCAAAGAATTAATATATACAGAATTATTGTCTTGACAAAGCAGAATTAAATGTTACATTAATAAGAAAGGGACACCTGAAGAAAGAAAAGAGCACCAACATTTGGGGGGAAAAAATTCCTAAATATTCACTAGGTCAAAGATAACATTACAGAGAAATTTTTCTGAAGTATTTTCAACTGAATAATTTCAACTTCTTTTTTTTTTTTAAAAAAGCAGCTTTGCTGTAGTATAATTGAACAATAATTTGTTATATGAAACCAGAGCAGCACTTAGTCTTGGGCTAATTATCCCACTACTGAAGAAACCCCCTTCCGGGTTTTCTACCCAAAGCCCTGAGAAGCATGAAGATTTCCAGGATGACTTACAGAAACAAGTATTATCCTTCTCTTTGTGTCAGCACCAGCCATTCTTACCTTCCTGGTCTTTGGTAGTTTCCTCATACAAATTGATTAAGCTGCTCTCCACTGAATACATAAGGGGAGTCCTCTGGAGACCTTCAGAGTCTCTCTGTCTGAAGTTCTTTTTTCTCTGGTGTGCTGTGAACTTCAGCCACTATGGTCTCCCTGGACCTTCTCAGATCTGTCTCCTCAACAGAGGGATTCTACTGGACTTAGCCTGGTGTCCACCTTTCAGTGCTGTGGCCTAGAAACTCTTCCAAGGCAGGCAGCTGGGACAGTCATTTTATTTTCCATTTCACAGGGATAGCTGATGTGAAGTGTCTTAAAAGTTATTATTTCATATATTTTGCCCTTAGGAAGGGGAAATGCAGTTGTTTCAGGTGACAAGGTAAACACTATCCCTGTTACATTACTTTATTTTTTTTTTTTAAAGATTTATTTATTTATTTGACAGAGATTACAAGTAGGCAGAGAGGCAGGCAGAGAGAGAGAGAGGAGGAAGCAGGCTCCCTGCTGAGCAGAGAGCCCGATGCGGGACTCGATCCCAGGACCCTGAGATCATGACCTGAGCCGAAGGCAGCGGCTTAACCCACTGAGCCACCCAGGCGCCCCTGTTACATTACTTTAAATTGGTTAGAAGCAAAAGTCCACCTTCCATTGGTTTTAACTAAATAAAAAAATGAATTACTGGGACGCCTGGGTGGCTCAGTTGGTTAAGCAGCTGCCTTTGGCTCAGGTCATGATCCCAGCGTCCTGGGATCGAGTCCCACATCGGGCTCCTTGCTCCGCAGGGAGCCTGCTTCTCCCTTTGACTCTTCCTTCCACTCTGTCTGCCTGTGCTCGCTCTCACTCACTCTCTCTCTGACAAATAAATAAATAAAATCTTTAAAAAAAAATGAATTACTAACTAGATAAAAAATTTTATATTGTACGCTGCTGATTCAAAACAATTTTAAGATGCATTCAAGGAGGGACGCCTGGGTGGCTCAGTTGGTTAAGCAGCTGCCTTCGGCTCAGGTCATGATCCCAGCGTCCTGGGATCGAGTCCCGCATTGGGCTCCTTGCTCCGCAGGGAGCCTACTTCTCCCTCTGACTCTGCCTTCCACTCTGTCTGCCTGTGCTCACTCTCACTCTCTCTCTCTTACAAATAAATAAATAAAATCTTAAAAAAAAAAAGATGCATTCAAGGAAAACAAGATACATTCAAGAAGCTCAGTCTCTTTAGGGAATATAAAACATGAAGGTTGATAATTGAAATCCAAGGGTTGAAAATGATAAGCACCAAATCAATGAGATAAGGGACTATGGAAGTTTGAATATGAAAGATTGTTCTCAGCTCACAGCATTAAGGAACGTTTAATAGAAGAAAATACTTTTGTGATGGATGGAAACTTTAGAACAACCAAGAAAGGTGGAATAGTGGTAATTACAAAATAAATATAGATGGGTGTAAAGCCAGGAAGAATGTCAGATACCAGACAAAAGAGTAGCAAATTCTATCCAACATTCATGAAAGAAGTAATAAAAGTCTTTCAACAAACTCTTTCAGAAAGTACAGGAGGAGGGGTCCCTTCCCAACTCATTTATGAGGTGATTATAACCCTGAAACTAAAACTAGACAGAGAGACTACAACAAAAGAATATTATAAACCAATATATGTCATGAACATTGACACAAAAATCCTCAAAACAGTATTAGCAAATAAAATCCAGTGATATATAAAAAGAATGCTTTATGACCAGTGTTGTATATACCAGAAATGCAAGATTTATTCAACCTTTGAAAAATCAATTAATGTAATTCACTGCATTAACATAAAAAAAGGAAAACCTATTTTCTCAACAGATCCAGAAAGGCAGTTGACAAAATTCAAGAAACACTTGGGATGAAAATCCTCAACATGCCAGGAAAATTACCTTAGTCTGATAAAGGGCATCTAAAACTCCCATAGCACATAACATTCTAGGGAGTGAAAAACAGAACACTTCTCCCATACAAAAGGGAAGAAGGAAAAAATGAATGGTCATTAAGTATATATGAATATGTTCAATATTATAAGTTATCTGGGAAAGAAAAATTAAAACCACAATGAGGGTGGGGCAGCTGGGTGGCTGTTAGTTAACATCCAACTCTTGATTTCAGCTCAGGGCATGATCTCAGGGTCGTAGGATCGAGCCCCATGCTGGTTTCCATGCTCAGTGGGGAGTCTGCTTAAGATTCTCTCTCTCTCTCTCTCTCACTCTGTCCGTCCCCTAAATCTTAAAAAAAATAGAAATAAAATCAAATGAGGTAGCATTACACATCCTCCAGAATAGTTAAAGCTATGAAGTAACACAAACCCAAATTAGTGAAGGTGTGGAGAAACTGGGACTCTGCCAGCAGTAAAGTTGGAACTCTATCAGTGGCAAAACTACTTTGGTAAAGTTTGCTGGTTTCTTGGAAAGTTATACCTACCTATGATGCAGCAAATCCATTCTCGTATATTTACCTGAGAGAATCGAAAATGGATGTTTGCACAAAGGTTCGCTGATGGATGCTCCCAGCATCTTTATTTATAACGGCCAAAACTGAAAAGAACTCAGGTTTCCACCAAAAGGGGAGGAATGGATAAACAAATTATAGTATATTCATACAAGGGAATAATATTTGGCAATAAAAATAGCCTACCGATCAATGAAAAACCATGGATAAATATGTTGAGTGATAGCAAGTTGGACATAAAAGGGTACATGCTCTAATAACCCATTTATATGAAGTTTAGAACAGGCAAAGGTAATTTATGGTGGTAGAATGCTGAACAGTGATTGGGGAGCATATTGGGAGGGGGAAAAAGGAGCTTTCAGAGATGACAGAAACGTTTCATATCATGACAGCAGTATGAATTATACAGGTGTAAGCACTTACCAAAATGCATTGAATTATACAGTTAAAATCAATGCACCTCACTTTTGTAAATTATACTTCATTTTCCAAAAAATATTAATGGAAAAGATGACACAAACATTTTCACGAAAGTGTTAGTATTTATTAATAGAACATATATATTCTGTAATTACATATGTGTGTGTATATATATATAAAAGAGATTTCTGCTATATTCCAAAGAAAGTGAGGAAGAAGTCCTATATTTGACAGAAGCCTGTGACAGTACTTTCAGATATAAAGAAGTGCAGAAATGCCAAATTTTGTTTATAGAAATCCTTGAGAACCAACCGGAAGATTTATATTATGATATTTTATCAAAATAAGACCTACAGATGCTTTTTGAATAGGAAATATCATATTAAAGCGAAGTTTTTAAGTAAGTATGTGCCGTTTCGAGAGTGTGTGTAGAGACTTGAATTAGGTTCTGGCAGGAAGGGATCCCCGTTCTACAAAACCACAGCATAAGGGTGCTTGTCAAGGAAACCAGGCTGCTGGACAACCACAGGCTACTAAGCCAAAGACCAAGGCAACAGTGCAGTGTATGAGCATCACGGAGCATAAACAAGTCCAAGGACATTCTTTCAGTGAATGAAGGCCTCTATTTATTATTGAAATCTGGGAAAAGGATGGGTCATGGACTAAAGCCAGGAAGTATTCACACAGGAGCAGCCAGTCTAAATCTTAACACCATAAGCATTGAATTAGCCTGAAGGCACAGAGTCAACACCCAATTACTGAGGAAAGTGCAAAAAGAGACATTGCAGTGCAGTGAATGTAAATGCCTAATAGAGATGCCTTTGCCTTTTCTAAAGATGCAATTAATAACCTTCAGTTCCAGTAACCACATGTTCTGCAATGAAAATATTGGTTATTCCCCCTCCCCACCCCCACCCCCAGATGTAGGATATTCCAGCACAAGCTTCATACTAGTACATTTCAAAAAGACACTCAGGTCACCATTCAATCCATAGACAAGTATGGAGTATATATGTCAATAAAGTCAATTCTCTGAGTATATAGGAGGCAGAAGGTTGAATAAAAATGATGATAATCAAGATTATCCCTCCCTGAAAATACAGAACTTATATTTTAGTTGAGGTGACAAAACTTACAGGTAATGTATTTTTGTTTTTAGAAACAAACTAGCATAGCCAAATGAATTCATCCTTCTAACAGTCCCTTTGAAGCTGCATGTCTCTTTCATCCTTGGACCATTATTGGACACCTTTCATAATTGTGCTCAGAACCTATGACTTACGATGTTACTAAATATCCTGAAGAATCACAAATCTTGGCTCTTTGAAGGTGTCTTTGATTTTTTTTTTTTTTGAACAATGAATAGTACTTTCAATATAGATATTTCAAATAAGGAGCAAAGTAATCATACTATGGCTTAAAAAAAAAAAAAAAACAGCAAAGGAGAGGGAAAGAAGGTGTTGACAGGAACCAGTTCCCTTGTATGGAATATGTTCCGGCTCTGAAGAGAAATCCATTTTTTTTTTTTTAAAGGAAGAACTGTGCTATCAAATGTCTCGATGTTTCCCAATACCCAGCTGTTTGGCACTCTGCAGTTCCTTCATCCGGTTGATTGAACAGTGAGTGTTTCACTTTACATCTGCCTGTTTGCTGCTGTGTAAACACTGCCATTGGCTTTGTGATCATTGCTGCTGCAATCTGACCATGTGAATAAATCCTCGCTCATACAATTCATTAATGTTTTATACTTTTCCAAGGATTACTTACCTTCTGTGTCCTACTATCTTATTAGGAAAGTGTGTTAGATATGACTGGACCCACTTTCCAAAGGAGACAGGGTCAGGGCCTTGATGTCACTGGCCACATGTGCAGGTTAGGAAAGGGGGTGAGCTCTGAGGAAGGAGACCTGCCAATATCTTCCCCCAGGACTGACTTCCAGGGAGGGTCATCTCAGGAGTGGTGCTGTTCCACACTTGTGCTCCAAGGATTGTTCTCTCCATCTGCTAAATTTTTATTCCATCCTTTTCAAGAACTGATTTTTCCCTTTGTGTGAGAGAGAACTGGACCTAAATAATATTTTTGCCTACATCTCCTATAGGCAGATAAATCATTTGAACTTGTTGTTCTCTTATTTCATATTCTTATCTTTTTAAAAATTACTTCTGGTTTTTCTCATTACAAAATATTGTTCTTTTTGACTTAGATATCTGAGGGAACCAACACCCACGTTTATTATTCTATTTATGGGGAGAATTCCTTCTTGGGGGATGGAGGACAAAGAAAATTTAAGGTTATGTTTTGGAGTTAGTTCTCTTGAGTAAAAGAGCACCAAGCTCTTTTAAGACTTATAAGATTTTTGCGAGTAAAATAATATAATAGTTACAGACCACAGCAGTAGCCTCTTGTTACTCCAGTAATAGACAAAAGTCACAGAGGATCTAAGTTACTTGCTCTAAGATCTGTTAGAACGGAACATACATAATTGGGAATATAAACTGTGTGCCTCTGCCATGTTTCCCCTTTACTCTACCCTTTGATTTTCTGTTTAAGCCCAGATTCCTGTTCTGTATCATAGATTTATTATAGACATGGTTTTAAAATTTAATTTTGCTAAACCTGGCACATCCACCTAGTAAATATTCAATTTGGTTCTTAAGAGTATTTTTAGTTACCCACTGTGCTTTTCCTTTAATGTCTAACTCCTTTGCCTAAATTTGTACTTAAACTTTTGCAAACCGTATCCTATACATCATACAAGCTCTTTAAAAAGCAGCATGACAAAGCTTATTGACAGGGTGAGGGGAGTTAGCTCTAATCCATGTCACTAGCTGAATACACACATAAGTTTAATTCCAAAATATATAGAGCTTTCCACCAAGCAACCCAATGATAAAAAATAACACTTAGAGCTTTCCACCAAGCAACCCAATGATGATAAAAAATAACACTTAACTACCTTCACCTAAAAAAGGTACACCTCAAGCTGTACTATGAACATAAGAAGCACTCAATGATTGCACGCTGCATCTGGTGGACAGAGCTTAAAGGAATAAAATTATTTCAAATAGTAAAATATTTAAAATAGTAAATAGTAAAGTTATTTCAAATAGTAAAATAGCTAAGATTTTATGAACCCTGACTGTAAGAGAATACTGTCCTCATGTCAAACCTACTTTTTCTTACAAAGAAAGGCCACTTGTCCAAGATCACTCCTTTGTTAGGTGGTGACAGTCTATCTTTCAGGCTTATACTCTGAAAAACAGTCCTATGGAGCTTCTCTCTTAGAAAAGGGAATGCCAACAATACATCTGCTTGGGTTCTTACCTATTTCTAATAATTTTCTCAAGCAGTTTTTATTGGAATTCATAGAACTCATCCTGGATGCCCTGGTATGAATCAGAGACAGAGAATTTGAATAGAGCTTATGAACTAAAGCAATGTTTTGCTTATCCATTTAAGAATCATTTGTTAAACGCATACTATGTTCCTGGCACGTGCAGGTGAACAGTCATGAAAGGAAAGTGGGCATACAAATAGCCACAACACAATGCAGCATGTGTTACCACAGACCAGAGAGAAACTTCAGCAGAGGATGGAATGAAGTCTAGTGTGTCAGGGAAGCTTTGTGTCTACACTCAATGTCCACTTTCATTCCCTTTAGCATTCTTTCCAAACTATTTCTAATTCTCCAAGGTGGCAACCCTGTCTCTGCTCTTTCTTATTTTCTCACTTTATTGCAGATGTCTAGGTCCTCTACCACAAGCGTTTCAATCCTCTTCTTTCCCTCTGACCATCTCTATATTGCTACTTTTACTCTTCAGCCTCTGCTATGGATAATAACCTTGTCTATCTCCTCCAGGTCCCCCAAGACCTGCCTCATAATTGTTTCTTCTGATGATTTCCCCTCAGAATAGAAATATATCCAAGTATCCCATATGCTTAAAAACAAAATAATAGTGACAACAAACTTGCATGTAGCCAGCTGAAGTGTTCCTTTTATCTGTATTTTTCTCATTCTCCAATAAGTAATGCAGAGAAGGCCTGGGGTGGCTGCTGCCACTTCCCCATCCATTGTACTTTTAATTCAAATCAAACTATACCTAGACTCTCTTTTCTCAGTATTGTACAAATGAGGGTATTACTCTCAGCTTCCATTCTGTTTTACACTTCATTGACATCTGACTTTGACCCAATTCCTTTCTTCTGCTGCCTTCATATTCCTAAATTCCATAAAATTTCTCTCAAATAGTATTTTCCTGAATATGCTTCTAATATATCCTCAGGACTCTTTGAATTATCATTCTAAATATTTTTCTCTACCCCAAATCAAATTGCTTCTGCTTAGAATGGCCTTCCTCTTATCTGTCTGCTGAAATTCTGTGCATCACTCAAGATCAAATATGAGTATCATCCACTCTTAAACAGCCTGTTTTCTCTTCACCAAAATTTAGTACTTTCTTCTGTGCTTCCATAGCACTTAGTAATAATTTTTGCCTTCTGGCTTTTGTTGTTGTTGTTTCTTAAATTATGACACTTTTTGAAAGTAGAGAGGAAAAAATAGATAACAACACTTGTGCTCCAACAAATATTAACATTTTCTATGTTTCAGATACATTTTTTAGGAAAAAAACATACATATGACAAAACCCTCCTGCTTTTCCAGAGAAAACACACTGTCCTAAAACAATTCTACTTAGAAGTAATAGACTATCTGTTCTATGTTTTGAATGCCTACATGTACATATATGTTTATATGTGTCTAATAAATACACATTTGTGTGCATATATATGTTTGTGTATATATGTACCCTTCAATAAATAATATTAATGTCTATAATTAATTTTCTTCTATAAAGAGGTGCTGTACATAGTACTTTGTAACTGGCTTTTTGGTGAAAAAGGGATCATCAATTTTAAATCTACATATGAATTAAATCACACCTACCCATGCCTATATCAGTGGACATTAAAGATGTTATTGGTTTTGTTTGTTCCATTTTGCTATTACAAACATTACTAGGATAAATATTTTGTACATGTTTCTTTGTGTATATAAGCTGACATTTTTGCATAGTATGTCTAGAATGGCCACAAAGTCTTTATATACTGATAGGAAGTGATTTGAATGCTTTCTTCTGTTTTTTTTATTTTTTTTTTAACATATACTGTATTATTTGCTTCAGGGTCTGTGTATCATCAGTTTTACACAATTCACAGCACTCGCCATAGCACATACCCTCCCCAATGTCCATAACTCAGCCACCCTATCATTCTCCCCCTACCCTCGAGCAACATTCAGTTTGTTTCCTGAAATTAAGAGTCTCTTATGGTTTGTCTCTCTCCCTGGTCCCACCCTGTTTTATTTTTTCCCTCTCTTAAGGTAAAGTTGTTTTTTCTCCTCTGAGCTTATAGACACTTCCTGAGAGTCTTTAAGGCATGTCCTGATAGTTCTTTTCAGATGATCATTATGAGTGAGGACCTCATGTATGGAGACTATGTAGTTGCTCTGTACATAGAAGGGCATTGCTGAATAATTATTAAGTATTGTCAAAGGGATCTCCAAATAGATTGGTCTTATTCATACTCCCACAAGAAATACAGAAAAGTTCCTTTACTCCAGGTCATTGCCAAGAATTTGTATAGTGAGATTTTTAATTGTCTTGCCTGGTGAATAATACAATTTATTAACCTCATTAGTTAGTAAATTATTTTAGTTAGTAAGAATTTCACTCCATGCAAGTGAAGATTAGCATTTTTTGCATCTACATTGGCAATAACTATCTGTATCTTAAGAATTGTCCATCTGTAATCTTTGCCCACTTACACTGTGCTATTCACTGCTGACTTCCAGAATTTCTGTGTAGTCTGTACTAACATTTCATACTATGTACAAATATGTATTTCCCTTTGTGTTATATCTTTTCACATTGGTATGTTGTCTTTGGCCATAGAAATCATTTTCATTTTAATGCTATCAAATACATAAAAATATATCTATATGATTAAGCATGTTTAAGTAATCACCTTGGATGTGATCATTCTGAAGATAGATACCTGTAAGTTATCTTATGTATTTTCTCAAGTTTTGAAGCTATTTTTTTTACACTTATATTTTTAAAACATCTAGATTTTACTTTGTTAAGATGAAAATGTATTGATTTGGACTGGAGATAAAAGAATAGAAAAAGAATGGTAAATTATACTTTAATACTTATCTCTATGAAGATTTTCCTTAAATAACAATGAGCATGTATTACTTTAATCCTTTTAATAAAAATGAGATTAACATCCAAACATTCATTTCTAAAGTCAGCAATAGCAAACACATTAACAATGTTGATTCTTGATGCCCTGAAGAGAAGAAAAAAAAAATAAATACTGTTCAGTAGTAAGAGTTACACTAAGTAAGAGTTACACTACTACTACAGAAAACTTGGGGGTAAATTTATGTGTAATTCCACCAGTGGGGGGCGGGGGGGAAAGAAGATCACTGCAAGCCAGTAGATAGACTTTTTCAAGTAACAGTGACAGTGATCATAATCAAAATACCTAAGTAATTTTGTATCCTTCATGCCTAAAATTTTTTTTTCTAAAATTCCTATGCATTTATTGTGTATTGTGTGGTGAATGTGAATGGTTTCCAGGAGATGGGTCCAGGTTAGCTAAGTACTATATCACAGATTTTTTTTTTTTTCTTAAATATCTGTCTCCACCATTATATTTAACATCTTTAAGAACAGATCTAAAAGTTTGGGCATTTTTGGAAAAGCCAAAGTTCTGAGTGGAGTGACTGTGAAACACAGTTAGCTGATTAGAACGGAAATCCTATGTATCCATAAACAGTGGATTTTATCGAAGTAGGGCATTGAGATATCTCAGACTAAGGATAGGATTATTCAACTCTGTAAGAAGTGATCTATTTTTATTGTTTTATAAATTCTTCTTTGTCTTTCTTCACATTCTTGGAATTTAAATTACTTTCCCCACTTGAATCCCCACAATCTAGCTATATTTACCTTTCTAGGATGTTTCTTACTCACTTGGAAAACACACAATATCTACTGCTCCTAATTTTCTGAAACTATATATAGATTCTTGACTTTTCTACCATACTCATTTGCTTCTGAAATAGACTTAGAGTAGTTCCCAATTACATTCTAGCATATATACAACTGTCTTACTTCCATGTCTTGTTTTGTCAGCGATGTGTTTACCAATTACCATACTTTTCAATGAAAAAGAAAGACCCACTGATAAGGACAACAGAGTCTTTCCACAATTAAAAAACAGAAGGAAAAAAGAAAACAGCAACTGGAAAAATCTACTGTATGTGGTCTTTATTCAGACATTTATCTTCTTGTGGTCTCATTTTTCTTAAATAAAATAAGAAGGATTAGACTACTCACTCTTACAGACCATTTCTAAAAGTAATATTCTATCACAATTGGTCATTTAAGAGCTTGCTTTGATAAATTTCCATGTATTGTATGTTTACTTTATATTTATATTGACCTTTTCCTTAAGGCACTATTTCTCAATTGTTTTCATTGTAACATGCTCGTGTAATATGCTGTTCCTAATTTATTGCAAACATTAGTTATATAAGGTCAAATAGATTTTTTGTTTTTAAAGATCATGTCCCCATGCAAATTCCTTCGTTTTACAATACCTTCCTGTAGAAGTTTATATATTCATGGAGATCTGGTCAGTTATTACGACTGAGATACAAATAGACCCAAATGAGCTATGTACATTACACAATCAACAAGAAATGTGTTACCTGCTGCACTCTCGGACGATCTTCACATATTCTTTTGTAATTGTCTCTTCAAACTCAATAGACATTTTCTGTTACATATTAGTAGCTGGAGTTAAATTGCATGTTAATTTATAAACACAAATTATGCAGAAATAGAATTACTGTATTTTTATTCTTTGACCAGGTCACTCTTCTCTCTTAGCCACAATACCTTCAAAGAAAAAAAAAAGAATTTTAATAGAGTAAATTCCTTCATAAAATACCTCATGATTCCTCATATTTTTTTAATACTGTGGATGAAATAGTTTTTTAAATATATTTTTCTTACACATTTGGACATACTTTCATAAAAATGCATGTTGATTTTAAGTGACATAGAAATGAACCACTTTTATTTTAAAGTAGAATATTACAGAAAGTTCCGCAACATATGACATAGAAATAAAGTGTTTACTTTCCTTTGCTAAAAGAATACCTGCATGAATGAAGAGCTTTACTGTGTTCAAAAAATAAAAGACTCAATGTCCTTAAAAAAAAATCAGTTTTTACTAAATTAATCTATACATTTGATGCACATCAAAATAATTGTGAAAGAATATTTTGTGTAGTAAGTGGCTGATTCTAAATAAATTACAGAAGATCACAGAGTCTTTCCAATGCAGAGAAACAAAAAGGAGGTCTTCCCAAGCTATTGAGACTTATAATAAAGCTGCACTAATTATTTGTTATTGACAATAGGAAGCAACATCCAAGCATTAGAACAAAGTAGAGGGCATAGTAGTAGATCCACATATGGAGGATTTTGCATATATGACAAAAATACTTTTCCAAATCAGGAGGAGAAATAATAGACTATTCGTGACAAAATAGATTAACCAGTGGAAAATACACAAGTATTTCCTTACCTCATACCATATACAAGAATAAGTTCTAAATGGATTTAATATCTAACTACAAAAATAAAATTTCTTGGGATGCCTGGGGGGCTCAGTCCCCTAAGCCTCTGCCTTCAGCTCACGTTATGATCCCAAGGTCCTGGGATTGAGTCCAGCATTGGGCTCTCTGCTCAGCGGGGATTCTTCCTTTCCCTCTGTCTGCTGCTCCCCCTGCTTGTGCTCTCTCTCTCTCTCTGACAAATGAATAAAACCTTAAAACACACACACACACACAAAAAAAAAAAATTAAAAATTTCTTTTTTTTTTTTTAAAGAATTTATTTATTTGACAGAGAAAGATCACAAGTAGGCAGAGAGGCAGGCAGAAAGAGAGAGAGGAGGAAGCAGGGCTCTCTGTCGAGCAGAGAGCCCAATGTGGGACTCGATCCTAGGACCCTGAGATCATGCCCTGAGCCGAAGGCAGTGGCTTAACCCACTGAGCCACCCAGGTGCCCCCAAAATTAAAAATTTCTTAAAGGAGAAAATATAGAATAACTTCATAACCTCAGATAGAAAGCAATTTATGAAAACAAGATGCAAAATGTTATAGAATATAATGCAAAATTTCACATTTTTTATTACATAAAAGAATAATTCTTAAGTAGAACAAAAGAATAAATCTGATTTTAAAATGCAAGCTACATGCAAGGGAAATGTATTTAAAATATTCCCAGATGGCAAAATATTAGAATACACAGCATAAAGAGCTTCAACAAACCAATTTATTATTTTGTTTTGTTTTGTTTTTTAAGATTTTATTTATTTATTTAACAGGGACTGTGCACTAGTAGGCACAATGGCAGGCAGAGGGAAAGGGAGAAGCAGGCTGTCTGCTGAGCAGGGGCTCAATCCCAGGACCCTGGGATGATGACCTGAGCCCAAGGCAGATGCCTAACCAACTAAGCCACCCAGGTGTCCCAACAAACCAATTTAAAATATATATGAATAGAAAAAAAAATAAGTAATGGAGATTAAGAGATAATTCAAAGAAAATGAATTACTAAGAGCCAATAAATATGAATGATGATATTCAACTTCCCTTGTAATCTGTAGATGCTTTTAAAACAACAGATACCACTTTATATTCATTGTTTGGCTAAAATGGAAACAGGTGAACAGAAGATCATCATTAGGCAAATACTGCAGTAATAAATGTATAGATAAGATCCACCGATAGATGCTAAAAGTAGGTGAAATTGTAAAGAGTAGCAGATTTTGCATAATCTTAGAGTATCTCCCTCAAGGTATTTATTAACTACAAAGTGAAAGAGAGTAATTTCACAGTGGAGAAACGCAGGCAAACACCACCTTAACTAAGTGATCAAGGTTAACAACACCAGTAATGAGTTGTTGATATCATAAATCTCTTGATGCCATGCACCATGGATATGTCATGTCTGCAGCTGTGTTGCCCCCCCCCAAAAAACCCCACATAATCTCATTCCAAACTTGACAGAACATGAGATAAACCCAAATTGAGGGATGTACTACAAAATAACAGTATTCTTCAGAACTGTCAAGACAAGGAAAGACTGGAAATGTTACAGATTGGAAAAGCCTAAGGAAAAATAACAACTAAATGCAATGTGGGATCCTTAATAGGATCCTAGAACAGAAAAACTGGTAAAACTGGAGTTAAGGTCTGCCTTAACTCCAGTTTTGTGTATTGTGTATTGTGTTTTGTGTATTGTGCCAATGTTAGCTTCCTGGTTTTAATAATTGCACCACAGTTACATAAGTTGTTAACCTTAAAGGAAGCTAAATGAAGGCATATGGAAACTCATTTAACATTTTTGCAACTTTTCTGTAAGTATAAAATTATTTCAGAATTAAAAGGTAAAAAGAAATAATGAAAGTCATGCAGAGAAACAGAAACTTTCATTAACTGTTGGAGAGAGGTTCAAGAACAATTTTATAACATATGGTAAAGTTTAATATAAGCATGCTCTTTAACCCGACACGATCTCTTCTAGGCATATGCTTTAGAGAATTATTTTCAAATCTTGAGTTGTAATCCATTAATGGGTAATTAAATTGATTTAGTGGTTACATTAGAATCTTTGAGAATTCAGAACACAACAATAGGAGAGAATAGAAGAGCAAAGAGAATGTCAAAGCATATTACAGTAACGGGATTGTTTTGTGAATATAAAATTTATGTATGTGTGTACTGTGCCAGCATGTACAACTGGGCACACTTAAGAGGTGGGAGGCACCATAGAGTTTGATGTGAGTCGTGTCTCTGTATCTGAGCAGTGAAGAACCTAGCGTGCTCATACACCACACTGGTATGTGTACTGGATTTTGTTGTCAAATATATATCTTATTGAAGATGGGTGTCAACACCATTTGTCTAGAGAAGATCTAGCACTTTTATGAAATAGGTTAGAATAATTTGAAAGTTTGTTTGCCAGAGTGAAAAATTGGAAACAAATGTGGAGCTAAAGAAAAACGATCAAACTGTGCTATATATGTATACAGTGGAACGTTATATTCTGGGAATTGACAAGTCTGTCCCTCATCTGTTTTTGTAAATTAAGTTTTATTGTAACATGACCCCCAATTTATTTATGTATTGTCTGTAACTGCTTTTACCTATAAAAGAACAATCAAGTAGCTGCAACACAGACTGTATGATATAGACTTAAAAGAGTTACTATCTTGGGGCGCCTGGGTGGCTCAGTGGGTTAAAGCTCTGCCTTCGGCTCAGGTCATGATCCCAGAGTCCTGGGATTGGTCCTGGGATCGGTCCTGGGATCAAGCCTAGAATTGGGCTCTCTGCTCAGCGGGGAGCCTGCTTCCTCCTCTCTCTCTGCCTGTCTCTCTGCCTACTTGTAATCTCTGTCTGTCAAATAAATAAAATCTTTAAAAAAAAAAAAAGAGTTACTATCTTGCCCTTTATAGGAAGTTTCCTGACCCTGATACATAAGAAAATTATGAAAGTGGAGCTACATCTATCCGCATTGTTAAACCAAAAAAAAAAAAAAAAAAAGACCCCATGGAAAACATTGCAAAATACTATGCCATTTTTAGGACTTTTAAAATATTTAATATATATATATATATATATATATACACACACACACACACAAATATATATATAGTTATATTTATATATAAATATGTTTATAATATAAATATAATTTATAATACATAATAAACATATCTATAATTTTTGTACAATAAAATACATTAAATGTATTATTATTTATTTATATACACATACACACAGTTTTTGTGAAAAACATGCATGGTTTAATTTTTCTGCATAACAAATGACCACAAACATAGGGGCTTAAAACAAAATCCACTTATTAGCTCACAGTTCTACATGTCAGAAGTATGAGCATTGGGTGACTGAATTCTTTCTCACAAGATTGATATCGAGGTGGCATTGGGGTCTTAGCTGAGGCTGGAGGTTCTTTTCCAGGCTCATTCAGATTGTTGGAAGATTTTAGTTCCTTGTAGTATGTAAAGAGATTCCTGTGGTTTTGTTGTTGTTTTTTGTTGTTGTTGTTGTTCTGTTAGCTGGACTCCTTCTTACTGCCTGCATTCCTTGCCACATGGCCCCTTCTCTTTTCACTGCCAAGGATGGAGAATCCCCTGCCACCATCATCACACTAAATTGTCATTATATTTTGAATATCTTTCCAGGAACAATTCTTTTAAGAGCCTGATTAGATCAGGCTATTTGAGAATAAGCTGCTTTTGTTTAGGTCAGCTAACTTGAGACCTTTATTACATTTGCAAAATCCAATCACAACAGCACCTAGATTAGTGTTTGAATAATAGAAGAAAGTTAATATACACCAGATGCCTGGGACCTTGGGAACCATTTTAGATTTCTACCCATACAATGCAATAGAATGATAAAAATCATTTAATAATATTATTTACTCCAGGAATGGTTAGATACAGACATATTTATTTTAAGAAGTACTCAGATGTCTTGAAATATACCTGTAATATTTCTTTTCTCAAATAATTGTAAAACAAATGCTGCAAATTTTTAAAATAAAATTGTGTTACATATTAACATATAAATGTGCACTGTAGTATTCTATGTTTAACTACAGATCCTTAGCATTTTCATAACTCTTTTCATCAGAGTTAATACAATCATTTCTGAATATCAGGTGTATGTCATGGACAATTTTGTGCTACATACATATATTACCACTAATCAATATATGAAACCTGTAAGAAAGGTGTAAATATCTATAGGTCAAAGTTAAAAACAAAATGTGATCAACTAGTTGAGTTTCTGATGATCTCACAAAGGGAGAAGTTTGGTTGCATTGAAACACTTTGTATTTTTTACCTCATCTAACTTTGTTAATGATCAGTGTCCCTGTCTTCCTTGGTACTAAACTCTAAATTCTCGAAAGAAATGTGCCTTGCTTTATTTATTTTTCATAACTCATAGATCCTGAAACAGTAATGCTCATATAATAGGTACTCTTTTTTTAAAAAATATTTTTATTTGTTTATTTGACAGAGAGAGAGAGAGATCACAAGCAAGCAGCGAGGCAAACAGAGAAATAGGGGGAAGCAGGCTCCCTGCTGATCAGAAAGCCTGATTCTGGGCTCAATCCCAGGACCCTGAGACCATGACCTGAGCTGAAGGCAGAGGCTTAACCCACTGAGACACCCAGGCACTCCAAGGTACTCTTTTAATTGATTACTTGATGTAGGAGGGCTCCTAGCATCAGGTGAGAGAATACAGTAGAACACTAAAATTCCTTTATAAATGGGACGATTGTGTGTGTGGGAGGTTGCTGTGGAAGTGGACAGAGGTTTGATAGAGGATCACATTTTGACATTAGGAGTCAATGATAAAATTCTATTCTAATTTTGATGTTTGGAATCACTCCCCCCCCCCACAAAGATTGGCACATTCCATTACCTCAAAGAGGATGTCTTTTCCTGTCCTGTTCTAGAGGTTCATTAGCTATAACCTTTTTGTTCTCACATCTCACCACTTTGCTAGAATCTCAAATACTCAATTCTCCTTAGAAATAAATGTCATGGTATTAACCATGCATATTAATAACAACACTTACAAATTTCACAAAGAATTAGAACTTCAATTCTAATTCTAAAGCACACCAAAATTCTCACTGTGGAAAATGTACTGAATTTATATTTATCTACAGATAATTAATCATATTTATTTTTGATGATCCAGACATAGTCATGTAATAGTTACAGATAGAACCAGGCTTCCATGTATGTAGGGTAAATTTTAACATGTGATGAGCTGTAGGAACTCCTACTCTCAAATATGAATTTCTCTCCTAGCTATGAGCAAATTCCCCCAAGAGGTACTCCTAGAAGGTATTATGACTTGCCAAGTCCCTGGGTTTGCTGACTGCAAATACTACAAGCTATACTGAAGCATGATATCTCCCATACAGACCTCATTAAATGCTGCAGGCATGATATAAATAGCAAGAGTAATGAGCCAAAGCTAAAAAATATGGATTCTAGGAATTTCCTCAGGTACAACAGACTCTTTGACCTTGAACATATGAAATAAGTTATCTAGACCTCATACAATTCAATTCTTAAATCAGGATAATGTACATTACCTCACTATTTCAATTCAGTTATGGATGCATGCTTCGAAAATATGACTGTATAAAGAAAGCAGGTTTTTGTGTTTTTTTTTTTTCTGCTATCTTTCTCTTTTTTACATAAATTAAGTCTGGAGCTAGAGCATATGGCTTTATGTGTTTTTCAGGGACCTAGGCTTTTCCTTGATCTAATACGGTCAGTCCATAGTTCTCAGTGTCATTGATTAAGTTACAGCCTTGACATCTACATTCCAGGTAGCAGAGCAAAGAAAGGAACAACAGAATGTCTGAAGTAACCCAGCTACATCTTAATGTGGTTTCTCAGACACGTCTGCATAATCTCTCTGCTTGTATTGGCCTAACATTTTGCTATGCTTTTTGTAAGAGAAGTGAGCAATACAGTATTAAGGGGTCACATGTCCAACTCAAAGTCAGGCATTCTATTTTCTAAGGAAGAAAGGACATATTAGTGTATAATGAGCAGTTGCAACTACATGAGTTAAATCCAAGGCTTGGGCAGATAGTGAGGTGTAACTTCCACATCTTAGAGTTATAATTCTATAATCTTTGTCTATACAAGCATGTAAAAAATCCTCACCATATGCACATGCACACATATATTTAACCTGCCTGTCAAATTTATGAATATGAAAATCTAGCATAAAACACAATCTTTTTGATATGCACAGCTTTTTAAAAATAACATTTCCATGAGACACTAAAGCTTTAATATCTACAACATTCCTAAAAAGGGAAAAAAACATACACATACCACAGAGCTTAGAACCTGCTATCAATTCCATTCACAGTGGCAGAATGGCTCTAATAGCAAAGACATTTATGAGTCATAAATTACCATTTATAAATGCAGTGTTTAGTGTTCATTTCAATGGACGACATATGGTCGCAACATTTCCAAATAGCTTGAACTGATAAATAGGCCACTGAAGTGGTTCAATTTGTTAAAATGCTAACACATTAACTCCTGCAGGAGTCAGGCTGCAGGTTTGCATCTGAAATGCTGAGCACTGACTTTGAGATTGCAAGATGCTACCTTTGGAAACTGGGCAAGGATTTATGAAGTGGGCTTCGCAGTCCATTTTTCATCATGATTTATATGATTCCATGTGGAAAGACTTAGTGATCCATCAGGGAAGAACCCCACTCCTTTCCCTTCAAGTTTTAGAATAAGACTCCCTTCAATGTCAACAATGTCCTACAGTTTTAGTTGAGCTTTATCTAGTGGACATGATTGGGGGCCAAGGTATTTCCAATGTTTTCATACAAATTAGTGAAATCCTTTGGGCTTTCCAGGGGGAGAGAAAAGAACCAGTAGAGAGATGTATGACCTTCAGTTAGCACATTTATATTAGAAATTAATTTAGAGGGTCCAGCATGTAGGAGCTAACAAGTAAATAGCTGAACTAACTGAAAACAATAAGTAAATTGCTGAACAAAGTGAAAAAAAAAAAAAGAAGAAAAAAACTCCTTTTAGATATGTCAAGGCAACTTAGGTCACTGGGAAAACTGCTAATCCCCAAACTGGAAAGACAAACAGGCAGATAAAGAAATTTACAACTTGCCAGAGTGGAGACTCATAAGCAGAAGCCTCCACAGGAACCAGTACTTGAGTAAGAAAACCCGAATTGTAATTGGCAAATTTCTAGGGGCTCAGTGTGGGTGAATTTTAGCATTATCACCTCCAGCAGGACCCAGTTTAAGGGGACCATACACATACTTCCTTGAGTTTTACTTTCAGTTCTACCAGATTCTTGCAGAGTGTATCAGAAAAATCCCCCTGTACTTCAAGCAGGAGGGGAGAAATGTAACCATTTTGAAATTTGCCAAATCATTCTGTTCTTAATAAGGCCTGTCCTTAGGAGAAACTCTTATCAGAGCCTAACCTACTAGGAGCTTATAAAAGCCTAAATGACCTTGGGAAGAGAATTACCTGACTCCAGTCTGCCCTAGCCTTCCACACAGGAAAGGGAAATAACTCAGTCTCTTCTAGCCTTCCATGTTAGAGACGAGTGATATCCAGATCTAGCCATCCTATCTAGCTGAGATTAGACATCCAGAGCACGAGCTTACTGAAAGATTGAGACCTAATCATAGGAACATTTTCTCCCCTCACACCTTACAACTATGTTACTAATGACCTATTTACTACAGTTCCTTGCACACAATAATCATGTCTGGCTTCTGAAAATAAATCACAACACACATTAAAGGAAATCAACAATACCACAGACTGAAGGGACAGAGAAAACGTTAGAACCAGACTGAAACATGGCAGGGCTGTTGATTGATCAAAGGATGATTTTAAAATAAGTATAATTAATAAATGAAGGGCTTTAACAATAACAACCACCACCCCCAAAAACAGACACTGCACAAATACAGATGGATATTGTAAGCAGAAAGAAGAAATTTCTAAGGATTTAAAAAAAAAAAAATCCTTGAGATAAAAAACACTGTAATAAAAATGAAGACTGCCTTTGAGGATTTATCAATAGACTGGACGTGGCCAACAAAAGGTTCTCTGAGCTTGAGGATATGTCAACAGAAATTTCCAAAGTTGAAAAACAAGCACAAATGTCTGAGAAAAATAGGCCAAGAACATCTAAGAAATGTGGGACAGCTATAAAGATGTAACATATGCATAATGAGAATATCAGAGGCAGAAGAAAAAGATAAATGAACAGAAAAAATATTTGAAACAATAATGACTATGAATTTCTCCAAATGAATGTTAAATATCAAACCACAAATACAGGAAGAGAACACTTAACAGGATAAAGAGAATACTTAGCAGGAAACCAAACAAACAAAAAACTATAGCTAGTCTTGTCATATTTAAATTCTAAAACATCAAAGATGAAGAAAAAAATCTTGAAAGAATCCAAGGTGGGGCAGCCAGGGTGGTGGGGGGAACAGTTGTCCTGTAGAAGAGGTAATGTAAGAATTACATCAAAGTTCTGAGAAATCATGCAAGCAACAGAATGGAGGAAATATTTAAAGTGCTGAAAGAAAAAAAAACACCAACCTAGAATTTTGTATCCTATGAGTTTGTTCTTTAAAAGTGAAAAAATAACAGGGCTTTCTCAGACAAAAAGAAGAAGACTTCAGAAGAGGAAGTCATCATGAACACAGAGGGGCATTACATAATAATAGAAGGCCCAATTTTTAAAAAATTAACAATTCTAACAAGAGAACATCAAAATACATAAGGGAATAACTGATAGATATACCAGAGAAATAGATGAATTCACTATTGTAGTGGGGACTTCAAAACTATTCTATCAGAATTGACAGATTGAACAGGCAGAAAATTAGTAAGGAAGTAGAAATCAGTATCCCCATCAATCAAAGGGATATATTTTATATCCTTAGATTACTTCATCCAACAACAGCAGAATATACATTCTTGTCAAACTTACATGAAACGTTTACCAAAATTTATCACATTTTGGGCCATAAAACACCTTAAAATTTTTTGAAGAATAGATAATTATACAATGTATGCTCTCAGACTACATTAGAATCAAGCCAGAAATCAACAACAACAAAGTACCTGGAAAAATCCCTAAAATACTTAGAGGTTAAACAACAGACTTCGAAATAATCCATGTTTCAGAAAAAGAACTCTCAAGAGAAATTTAAAATAATTGGAAATAAGTGACAATGAAAATACAACACCAAAACTTGTGGGAGATAGCAAGATTGTAATAGAGGGAAATTAAAAGCACTGAATACATACATTACAAATGAAGAAATATCTAAAATCAATAATCTAAGCTTCCATTTTAGGGAACCAGAAAAAGAAAAGCAAATTAAATCTAAGATATTCAGAAAAAAAGAAAAAAATCAGAGAATAAATCATTGAAATTGAAAACAAAATCAATAGAGGAAAGCAATAAAACCAAAAGCTGGATCTTTGAAAATATCAGTGATATTAACAAAGTTCTAGCCAAACTAACAAAGAAAAATGAAAGATAAATTACTAATATTAGAAGTAGAAGAGGGGACACCGCTGTAGATTCTATGGATATAAAAAGAATAACAAAGGAATACTATGAACAATTCTGTGCCCACAAATTTGATAACCTGAGTGAAATAGACCAATTCCTTGAATGACACAATCTGCCAAGCTGTTGAGAAGAAATAGATGAGATGAATGGGCCTATATCTATTAAAGAAATTGAATAAATAACTACTAATCTTAAAAACCACAAAGACCAGACCGAGATATGTTCACTGGTGAACTCTACCAAACTTTTAGGGAAGAAATTACACTAATTCTCTACAATCCCTTCCAGAAAATAGAATCAGGGGAAATACTTTCCAACTCATTCCTTGAGGCCAAGAGATAAAATACCCAGAATAGTCAACACAATATTTAGGGAGAAAAACAAAGTTAGAGGACTGATGCTGTGCAGTCAAGATTTACTATAAAACTGAAATAATCAAGGCAGTGTCATATTGGTTAAACAATAGACAAATAGACCAACAGAACAGAGTAGAGAGCTGAGATATAGATCCACACAAATATAGTTAACTGATCTTTGACAAAGGAGCAATGACAAAGGAGCAAGAAAAGACAATCTCTTCAACAATGTTGATGGAGCAATTGGATATACACGTGCAAGATTATTAATTTATACCCAAACTTTATACTTTCCTTAAAAATTAACTTTTTTGGGGTCATATGCCTAAATGTAAAATGCAAATCTATAAATTCATAAAGGAGAACATTGGAGAAGATCTAGAAGATCTTGGGATTTGGCACAATCCATGAAATAAATAACTGATAGACTGGACTTCCTTATAATTAAACCTTCTGTTCTGCAAAGACTCTGTCAAGAGAATGAGAGATGAGATGAGAAGCCACAGACTGGGAGAAGATGCTTTAAAAAGACAACTCTACATATATAAAGAACTTTTAGAACCTTCCCCCCCAATAAACAGACAAGCCAATGGAAAAAAGTGGGTAAAAGATCTGAACAGACACCTAACCAAAGAAAATATACAGATCAAGAATATGGATAGAGAAACTCAATGAAATACAACATTATAAAGTTGCAAATTCAAACAATGAGATAGCACTACAGACCTATTATAATGGCCAAAATCCAAAGTACTGACAACAGTAACTATTGGCAGAGATGTGGAGCAACGCAGATTCTCATTCACTGCTGGTGGGAATGCATAACATTTTGTTAGTCACTTTTGAAGATAGTGCGGCAGTTTCTTACAAAACTAAGCATACTTTTACAATACAATCCACAGTTGTGCCCCTTGGTATTAAAAGCCAGGGTAAAATTTTATTTTCACACAGAGGCACGAAACTGCATGTAAATGCTTAAACAGCTTTATTCATAATTGTCAAAACTTGGAAGCAACCAAGATGTCCCTCAGTAGGTGAATGGATGGATAAACTATGGTTCATTCAGACAATAGAGAATTATCAGTGCTAAAAAGAAATGAGCTATCAACACACAAAGAGACATGGAAGAAACTTCGATGACAAGGGATATATGGAATCATCATGTATTTTCTGCCTTTTTTTTTTTTTTTTTTTGGTGTGAATCTAAAACTGCTCTAGGAAAAATAAAGCCTATTTAAAAAATGAATCTAGAAAGGAGGAACAGGCATTTGGCAAATTTTGGAGACAACCATTATTCTAGCCTTGACTGATCGCCATAAGTATTCAATCTACCATTGCTACTACCCCTTCTCATGTAATCTACCATCTTTTCTCAAAGTATCTAACCCCAAGCCGGGCCTTGCATCTTTCTAAACTTCTTGCCAGAAAGCTTGTGATTCATCCCACTATAATTATTACATGCTGTTATGAAAGCCTGTTTTCTTTTTCTAGGGCCCATTTTCCCTGAGGACAAGAACCATGCTTCTCTTCCTTTCATCCTGTTATAGAGAGACTGCATGGGGTAGTGTTTAAGCAAGGAGATTTGGGAGCCAAACTGCTTAGATCTGAATCCCAGTTTGAGCACTCGTTAACTGCATGGTGCTTGCCAAATCATTTCACTTCTCTCTGCTTGTCTTTTCATCTGTAAGATGGGGATAATAATAAAATCTACTGCAGAGAGTTGTTGAGAAAAGTAGAAGTAATAATAAATGTAAAGGGACTAAGGAGCGCATGGCCCGTAACACGCCATAGGGAGGTCTTAGCTTCCATTATTCCAACCCTGCACTTGGCCACAGTGCTACCCTCCTTGGGAACACACAGGGTCACTTTTCTCTCTTGTAAAAGGAAGGGCCTTGTCCCCTGATAAAAAGATTATATGCATGTGATGAGGAACATTTGTGGGGTGAAAGGCTTTCTCTGCAGCCTTGAAATCATATTATGGGGGAAAAAAATTTCTGTCTTCTCTTCTAACTCTGAGACTCTACCCTCACCTGAAGATGTGAAAAGAGATTAAATTCCTCACAGCCCAGCATTCTTTTTTGCCCAACCCAAAGTTGAAATTGTTCATAATGGTCTGCTCTTACAGAAAAGAAATCACTTTACACGTTCAGATTTCATCAAGTGGCTAGATGTGGTTGCTCCCAGCTGTGACTGATAGAAGCAAGAAAATAGGAGGTGAAGAGAGGAGTCTGTGAAGTCATAGACAAACGGAGTCCTTTTATAAAAGACCACCTGCTGGCCATGTTCAAACCCCAGGCCAGTGATTCAGATGTCAGGTGGCTATGGGCAGACATGGTCAGAAAAAACAGGACTCTAAAAACAGGACTTAACATAAAGAACCAGAACTGGAAACTAGGAGGCTCAGGTTCCACTCTGGATGAGTGAGGCATTAGCCAAGTGATCTTGAGCAAGTCTTGTTAGTTCTTTGAATCAGAGATAAGACACACTAGATTCCTGAGGGGATTAAATCAGAGGTAATGGGTATAGACATAATCTGAAAACAGTACAGGACGATAAAAGCAAATTTCAGGCAATATTATTTTTCCTGTAAGAACCTATTTCTTCCTATTTAGAAAGTCGAGGTAATTTTTTAAATTGGATAGGCCTTTTTGGTGAAAGAATAAAATATTATTATTATTATAATCCTTACTTGCTCTCTAATGCTTAGAGTGTTTTTCTGTATGTTCATAATCTAAATGCCTTCTGGCTCCATAGCCCTCACCACGTGGTAGGAATTCAGCTCTCCATTCACTTATGCTGTCCTATAATGTAGAGGACATCTCTAAGGGGAAACCTTGTACACAACCACTAACCTTTAGTCTACTCCATGCCCCTCTTCTATAGTCTCCCAGTCCAGTCTGCTGCCTGGAGGCCACCTAGAGACATCTAAGTACTGTCCTGGCCTATCAAAAAGACACTTATGTAGCTGGAATGCTTGCTGGCTCTAGATGCCTCAAATGGTTTAATAGTCTGGGTCTCAGAAAGTATGTAAGTTCTGAAGAAAGAGCACCTAAAAGCCCTGCTTTCCCCCGGATCCCCCAGTCCTGTGCCGAATCTCATCCCTTAGACCCAGAACAACGCTCCTCATACCTGGAGGTTCATGAATTTTCTCTTGCACAGATCCCCACTATCTCTGTCTCAAAACCGTCTTGACATGGCAACTGAAATTTAAAAACCTGATAGAGGATAAACAATGTATTTCCTCTTGGTTCTATTTCTCTTTCCCCTCCCACCATACTCCGCTGATTTCTTTCAACTACAAAAACACCCCATGCATATGAGTGGAAACAAATGGACATGTAAGAATAGAACTAAGACGGGAAGAGTGTATGTTGTCTAAACAAATAGCAAAAGCTAAACATATTTTGTTATAAGCACATACATCATGGATGCAAGTATACAAACACAATTAAACCATATAGAAAGAAAAGGTGACTTTTTTTTTTTTCCTTAACTGGACTACCATCCCCACTCAAAAAAAAGCTTGAATTTGTCCCTTAAAGATATCCAGATCACTCTTTGGTTAAATGATCTATTTGTATTTAATATTCAATGAATCCAATGATTTCAGATTTCCTTTCTGCTTCAGAGCTGATTTAATATTGTTTTTATTTAGATTTGACAATTTCTCATTATTTCAGAGTCTTCTGCTTTCCCTGTTCTTTTTCAAGATGGCATGTTTGGCATAGGAGAGAGAGGGCCAAAGACCTCCTGTCTGGATGAGATGAGACCATAGATTCCGTGTTTTCCTGAAATATTTAAACTTTGTGGAGTGGTCTGGCTCCTGATGAGGTGACAGAGTGCATCTATCCTGTGTTCTTTAAAGCTGGTATGCTGGATCCACTAGGCACAAGTACCCAATGGCAATCACTTAGCACTTTTTTTTTTATTTATTAAAGATATTTCCTCTGACTATAGAATTATGAATTGATAGGTTTTGGGTGCTTAACCTTCTCTCAGATTCAATTTCGTTCTCTTCTCATATATAGAATTTCTTATAGAAATTCACAGGATTTAAATTGACACACCCCTCTATGTAATGTGTCAGTTTTTTTCTGGCTGTTCTCAAGATTTTTTTTTCTTCTTATTTTTGGATTCCAGTAACTTGGTTATGATATAACAAGGCACAGTGTTCTATATGTTTATCTTGCTTAAGGTTGTTGTTGAGCTTTTCCATCTATAAATTTATGTCTATGAACAAACTGGAAATTTTGGGCCATTATTTCCTCAGATAATTTTCTGTCCACTTTCCTTTCTTTATTATCTCTCTGTACCCCTAAATATGTGTACTTTAGGCCTTTTTATATTATCTCATGGGTTCCTAGAAATATTTTTTGAAATTTTTTGTTTTTCATATTGAATCATTTGTATTGGTCCATCTTCAAGTTCACAGGCTTTTCCATAACTTCCAATTTACTATTAAGCCTACTTAGTATGCTTTTAATTTTTTCCTATATTGCATTTTTCGGTTTTATAATTCCATCTGTATCTTTCTAGAGTTGTTTTAATTCTAAGCTTCCTTACTCTTATTCCCATGGCAAAGGCGTCTTTTTCTTTATATCCTTGAGCTCAGTTAAAATAGCTACTTTAGAATTCTTTTTTGTCAATGCCAATATCCGTATCATCTCTAAGGTAGTCTACATGCATTGCATTTTCTCTTCAGAAAATGTTGTGTTTTCCAGTTTCTTTGAAGATGAGTACTTTTGGATTGTGTATTTGTGAATAATATGCCCTATAGAATAGGTTATAATCCTGCCAGGAGGATTGAATCTTGAGTGTTGAATAATTTTATACATTTTAGCAAACACTTAAATTGGTTGGGTTCGAAAAGCAATCTCTCTGTCTGTTTTCCTGCAATGGGCAGCATAATATGTCTTGATTCAGATATTTTATCTTCAGTTGTGTTGCTTCTGTCCATGTCATTCATGCAAGTTATTGTTATCAGCAAGAGAGATGGGAAGAATTGTACACAGAATTTGGACGTTCCCCCTCTCTGGCTTTCATCTTTTCTGGATTTCTACCCTCCATTTCCATTAACTGTTGTTGCTTTTTATTCTATTTTCTGTTGTCACAAGCCAGGAAAACTGTGAGTTTTCTGAGGTTTTTCTACTTACTCCATGCGATGCAAACTGAACCAGCTCTCATTCTAAAAATTATGAAGCTAGAAAACCTGTCCCTCATGTTAACTCCAGTCCAGTATTTGTCTGATTTTGATAATTCACCCATGTTTTCAGGTATGGGGTGTGTGTGTGTGTGTGTGTGTGTGTGTGTGTGTGTGTTTCAATTTATAGTTATTGTCTGCAAGAGAGTTGGACTGGTAAGAGCCACTCATCCATGTTGGAAAAAATATACTTCCTTCGGTCACTGTTCTTCCTTGCTATATTTTGTGATGCTCTTCAATGGTGTTGCTTTCTTCTGTTTTTTCCTATAACTCTATTTCTTCCCATTTGATTTGAGTCTGTATTCTATTAAGTTTATTTATCCCAACTAGTAGTCATTTTGGACTTAGATTCCTTAAATTAAGCTCTATTCAATGCTGACCTTTGTTTTTTTCTTTTCTTTTCCCACGCACAGTTCTTTTATTCCATTCTCATTTTTAAGTTCTCTTTTTTTCCTGAAATGTTTGGATACTGTCCATGCCATTGTTTTATTATTCTCATATTTCATTCGGATAGCCTAATCTGATGTTATTATTTATGCTAACAGAGGATGATTTACTTTGCTTCAGGAAATCTCTATATTACATTCCAAGGTTTACACTGGGGGCTGGGATCATTTTGTTCGTGCCATACTTTTTAACCTGAGAAAAAAGAAAAAGAAGAGATATATGACAGTGGGGCAATGTGCAGACTTTATTGTAGAGCCTGTCTGAATGTCTCTTCTAATAGTTGTCAGTGTTTTCTACTGAGCTTTATCCAGTAGGGGAGTAAGGTAAGCAAAGTGTCATTATCTAACGGGATGCAACAATCCGACCTTAAGATTAATCCTTAACTCACTGTGAAAACCTGAAAAATGGAAAGTCCTAGAGAATTTTATGGATTTCGATGAGACCATGACATGTACTAAGTTTTTATACAATAGATTTCTCTGTCATTATGCCATTGATTACATTATCACACTCATTCCACTTAAGTTCAGTGTAGGAGTTATTAGTAAGAATTCTCAAAATTTGCTTGAAGTTCATCTCCTTTCTTTTGTATTTCTTCATGAGGATAATGAAGTGGGTTTAATGTGTGTAACTTTCTAAGCTGCACCTGGATTTTCACTAAATTGCCTGGACTGACATGTTTAAAGGTGTATAGTATGTGGTATGATTTATTGTTGCTTCTGATCATTTTTCCCCTGATTTTACTTTTTGTTCTTTTTGTTGTTCATTTAACAAAATCTGGAGTGTAGGGAGGGGAAGAACTGTGGCTCTTCTATCTGTTTTCTTATCCATAAGCCTTTTTATGTAGCTTACTAACTTGTCTTTTTGTCTTAAATTTTTTTCTTTTCTTAAGACACGCTCAACTATCTCATCTAAGAGATTCTAATATCCAAGTTTTTTTAAAGATTTTATTTATTTATTTGAGAGATATATAGAGAGGTCACAGGTAGGCAGAGAGGCAGGCAGAGAGAGAGGGGGAAACAGGCTCCCCACTGAGCAGAGAGCGCGATGCAGGCCTGGATCCCAGACCCTGAGATCATGACCCGAGCCGAAGGCAGAGGCTTAACACACTGAGCCACCGAGGCGCCCCTAATATCCAAATTTAATTATATTGCTATTCCACTTAAAATTCCCAATCACCTGAATATAGCACCAAAATCATGGACCAACAATAACAAAAACTAAATTTGACTCCATTAAAATTAAAAACCTTTGTGAATCAAAGGGCATTATAAAGAGTGAAAAAAAATCCAGATTGGGAAAAAGTATTTGTAAATCATAATCTGATAAGGGATTAATATCCAGAGTATCTGAGGAGCACCTATAACTCATCAACAACAACAAAGAAAATAAACCAAATGAAAATGGGCAAAGGAGTTGAATAGACATTTCTCCTAAAAAAAAGTTATACAAATGGCCAATAGCACATGAAAAAACACTCAACATCACTAGTCATTAAGAAAGTGCAAATCAAAGCCACAATGAGATACCACTTCACATGTATTAGGATGGCTAATATATTAAAAAAAAAAAAATGGAGGGGCGCCTGGTTGGCTCAGTAGGTTAAAACCTCTGCATTTGGCTCAGGTCATGATCCCGGGGTTCTGGGATTGAGCCCCGTATCAGGCTGACTGCTCAGCAGGGAGCCTGCTTCCTCCTCTCTCTCTCTCTCTGCCTGCCTCTCTGCCTGCTTGTGATCTCTGTCTGTCAAATAAATAAATAAATAAAATCTTTGGAAAAAACATAAAAAATTTTTTTAAAAAAAGGAAAATAACCATTGTCGGCAAAGATGTGGAGAAATTGGAAACTGAAAACCTAGTGCATTGCTGGTAAGAATGTAAACTATTGCAGCCACCGTGGAAAACAGTACAATGGTTCCTCCAAAAGTTAAAGACAGAATTATCATATGATCTAGCATACCCACTTCATGGGTATACTTAAAAAAATTGAGAGCAGACTGAAACAGAGACTTGTAGAACAATATTCATAGCAGCATTATTAACTATAGCCAAAAGGCAGAAACAACCCCAAATGTCCATCAACAGATGATGAATAAACAATATGTAGTATATACATACAACAGAATATTATTCAGCTTTAAAAAGAAATGAAATTTGGGGCGCCTGGGTGGCTCAGTGGGTTAAGCCTCTGCCTTCGGCTCAGGTCATGATCTCAGGATCCTGGGATGGAACCCCACATCAGTTTCTCTACTCAGTGGGGAGCCTGCTTCCCCCCCCCCCCTCTCTGCCTGCCTCTCTGACTACTTGTGATCTGTCAAATAAATAAATAAAATCTTTAAAAAAAAAAAAGAAATGAAATTCGAATACATGCTACAACATAGACAAATCTTGAAAATATTTTGCTACATTAAATAGGCCAGACACAAAAATGCAAATATTGTGTGATTCACTTATAAGAAGTAACTAGAATTGGCAAATTCACAAGGACAGAAAGTATAATAGAAGTTGCTAGGGCTGAGGAGAGGGAGGGATGGGAAGTTATTGTTTAAGGAATACAGAGTTTCTGTTTGGAATGATGAAATATTTCTCTAGTTAGTAGAGATGAATGTAATTAGTGGTACTGAATAATATACTTACAATAGTTAAAATGGAAAATTTTATGTCATGTATATTTTACTAAAAAAATATGAGAAATAATTCCCAATTACCTATTAAAAAACTTAAAGTTTCATATTCCAATCTCTTTATGACCAAGCTCCTTATCTTCTTACCCTCTCTTACTGCTTCCTTCTTTGTTTTGTCCCAGCACTATCTCAAGAATCCACAGGTTCTGCAAGAATGTTATATTGCTTCAACCTTTTGCTCAATCTGTTATGTTTAAAGAATGGTCCTTATTTCTTATTATATGAAGAGTCCAAGTCACCTTTCAAAAGTAAGTTTACACATTTTTAAGTTCACATTTTAAGATTTACTTAACAAATCTCTACACATCCTACTTATTTGCCCAGAACTGGGCCACTATCATTGATAAAGGTGCATGTCCCTACTATAAACACCATGTTTGGGGCTCCTGGCTGGCTCAGTGAGTAAAGCAAGTGACTCTTCACCTTGGGGTGATGGGTTCAAGCCCCATGTCGGAAGCTGACCTTTTTAAAAAAATCATGTTGTTCTCTTGAGTGCTGTTGATTCATAGCTATTGATGAATAACACCTGCAAAAGGGGACCAGTTTTAAGTATCATCAATATATTTCTAACTTAAAGAAATAAAATTTCAGTCTCTTTCCATTTATAAACCTAGACTATGCATCTGAAGAAACTGATAATCATTTTTTTGGACAGTAAAGAAAGCCAATTTTGACATCCATAGAAAAACAGAAAAAATACTTAAGGTATGGATAAAAATAAAGAAAGAAAATTCTGGAAGATTCAGATAGCACTCTCTGGGAATAACTGGTCTCTCCTCTTACTTGTTGGTTCCATGAGCTAATAAATGAGCTCTGCCCCATAACTCCTCAGATTTAAGTTTCTTTCATTTGCAAACTCAATGACTACCTTTGATTACTTCTCTGTTTATATACCTATGACCTTCCAATATTATCTCACTAAATTATTTTATTTTGTCACTGCTAGATAGTGAGTCCATTAAGATTAGGTCCTTGTTTCTTCCATCTTCGTTTTTCCAGTACCTACCACATTAAATTTCAAAAAGAGTTTCATACCTTTAAAATTGTTAGTTTTCTTCATAGGTCATAAATTGTGTTCATGCAGATTAGTCAGATTTCTGAACTCTGTAACCCCCATGCTAAACATTAAAAATGTAAAGATAAAAATATGACTTGATTCTTTGTCAATTCTAGACCCCAGTAAGAACAGACAGATACACACTTTTAATTTTGATACAATGTGAAAAGTGATGAGATGAGGTACATGTACTATATATGAGGCATGTAGCTTTGGATATTTTCATTCATCATTTGTAAGCATCATTTTTGCTAAAATAATTACACATTATTTTGTTATGATGAAACAATAGGAATTTATCATAATTTACTTAATCATGCTTCTATTGTTAATTTTTCTACAGTTTCAATATTAATTCATTTATAAATAACACTAAGCTGAATATTTCATTTCACTTATAATTTCTTCATTTCTAATATGTCCTTAAGACAGATTTCTTAAAGTACAGGCATACCTTGGAGATAATCGTGGGTCTGGTTTCAGGCCTCCACAATAACACAAGTATCACAATAAAGAGAGTCGAATGTTTTGCTTCTCAGTGCATGTAAAATTTTTGTTTACACTATCTTATAGCATCGTGTCTAAAAAATATACGTAACTTAGTTTAAAAATACATTATTACTAAATAATATTGACCATCATCTGGTAGAGGCTCTTGCCTCAGTGTTGATGGCCACTGACTGATCAGAGTGGGAGTTGCTCAAGGTTGGGGTCATTGTGGCAATTTCTTAAAATAAGACAATGATGAAGTTTGTCACATTGACTTTTTCCTTCATGAATGACTTCTCTATAGCTGTTCAATAGCATTTTACAAAGAGTGAAACTTCTTTCAGATTTGGAGTTAATCCTCCCAAACCCTGCCACTGCCTTATCAACTAAGTTTATACAATATTCTACGTCATTTACTGTCATTTCAGCTATTTTTGCAGATCTTCACCAGGAGTAGTTCCAGCCCAAGAAACCCCTTTCGTTGCTCATCCATGAAAAGCAGGCTCTCATCTATTCAAGTTATATCACGAGTTTGCAACACCTCAGTTACATCCTCAGCCTCCACTTCTAATTCTTGTTCTCTTGCTATTTTCACCACATCTGTGGTTACTTCTTCCATGGAAGTCTTGAGCCTTCAATTTGCAAAAAAATGCAATATTTGCAAGCACTGTAAAGTGAAGCAGAGTAAAACAGGTAAGCTATGTAGCCTTGGGTCAACAGCTAAATAAACTGTTAAAGGTGTCAGAGATACAATAAATTTTACATCTAAATTTGGAAGTATTTGAAGCCTATAGGATTTAAATGACTTGTCTAAAGATACAAAGTTCTATTTTTTTAAAACTTTCCTTGTAGTACATCTTCCTTTCCCTTGTGCTTATAACTTCTGCCCAGCACTCATCAACCTTTCTGACCTTGTTGAGTGTAAAAACTTGGTGCCACCTGGCTTACTTATCAGCAGTGGTGGCTTAACCATCCATTCACATGACACCATTAATGGGAGTGGTCACTGGGCCTGGGGGTGGTGTCCCTGGTTAGTAATGCTTTATCTCAATTAAAATAATTACCATTGTACCATGCCATATTAGTACAAGAAAGCTATTAGCTTCTCCAATAATCACACAACTTTTTTTAATATATTAAAAAACATTTCTTTTATATATAATATATATTACATATAAATATATATTATATAGTATACATTATATACAATATAAAATATATAATATATAATTGAACTTGGTATTGAAAAAATTTGTCTTTACTTGGCCTTTACTTCAGCATTACCAATTAACTCACAGAGGGATCATGGATAAATGTTTTCCATACAATTGTTCAGATTCTTCACTTGGAAAACATAACCAGATATGCAGATGTTGAAAAGAGCAGGGTAATCGCTCACCTGTGAACAAAAGCCAAGTGCCCTCTGAAAAGGAAAAACAAATAAGTCATTGAGTAAATTGCATCTTTTGGCAACAAAATGAGTTTAATTTTTGTCTGGTTTTCAAGGAAACATATCCAGTTAAAGAACATTAAAAAAAAAATCCCCAGTATCCCATTCACTAAAGGGGATGTTTGTGTTTATCATTCTTCTCCTATGCCCACTGCCTGAGGCAGTGGAAGGATTTTCTTGCTGCCCCTTTGCCTTATCTCTTCCAATTTTATATCTCCATCCTCAGTAGACTCCAAGGGCCACTGTAATGAATACAAATATGCTTGCTATATTAAGACTGTGAAACCACAGTTACTGGTTCCCCTATTTCCTCTGCTTCAGTGGGATATATCTCAATGAGGCTATTCAATAAAGCCTCATTTTACAGTAGTAGAAAAAGAACCTGGCCTTTTGCCATCTCCCAACTACTAATAAAGGTTTCTTTTTCTAATAGTGGAAGTAGGCTAATGAAGGACATATTTGCAGTAGAGGTTAGTTCCATTTTTAATGTATGAGTTCAGAGAGACCCCCATTTCTGGACAGTTGGAAGTTAAAGCAAAGAACTTATTTATTGCTTTGAAATCATATTGGGTTTTTTTTTCAGCTTTATGAAACCTTGATTATTTAATCACTAATTGTTGCAGATGTGCTGTAGCCCTCAAGATTAAAGTAAAAGTAAGAGGTCCTAGACAAAGGAAAATATAAAAGAGATACAAATGGACTTCTGTTCCTGTGAATTAGTCTTTTAAAACACTTTTGAACACCATTCTATCCCCATTGCTCATTTGTTTGTCTTAAAAATAGAAGAATCAATGAAACAAGATGGAATTGGGAGGAAGACAAACCATAAGTGATTCTTAATCTCACAAAACAAACTGAGGGTTGCTGGGGGGAGGGGGGTTGGGAGAGGGGGGTGGGGTTATGGACATTGGGGAGGGTATGTGCTTTGGTGAGTGCTGTGAAGTGTGTAAACCTGGTGATTCACAGACCTGTACCCCTGGGGATAAAAATATATGTTTATAAAAAATAAAAATTAAAAAAAAATAGATGCATAATGTCTTAAAAAATACAACACAACATACTAGACCTTGGGAATATATCACTTAAAAGAAAAAAACAGGGGCACCTGGGTGGCTCAGTGGATTAAAGTCTCTGCCTTCAACTTGGGTCATGGTTTCAGGGTCCTGAGATCGAGCCCCACGTTGGGCTCTCCACTCAGCGGGGAGCCTGCTTCCCTTCCTCTCTTTCTGCCTGCTCCTCTGCCTACTTGTGATCTCTGTATGTCAAATAAATAAAAATCTTTAAAAATAAAAATTTTAAAAAAAGATAAAAATAATCTTCCTAAAGGAATTTCCTTTCTGAGAAGTCACAAAAATGATCAACTAGGACTTATCACTTATTAACTATTTTATACTTGTCTGGAATTAAAAGTAAAATAAGTGCAATGCAATTGTACATTAGAAAGATTAGTACCAGTCAGTCAAAGTTTACTTGAAGAAGTAGGTTTGGAAATGAGTCTTAAAAGATGTATACCTTAATAAGGAGGATCACAGACAAAGGTAATAACATTGTATCAACACCAAGGTAGGGAAGAAATTGGCATATTCAAAGAATTGGAAGAATGTTAATGTTGTAGAATCAAGGAACCATCCTGATCACTGTATCTGAAAATGGTGTGTTAGGATTGAGTAAGAAAAGCTAAGACTTGAGAAAGAGTTTGGTAATTTATACCATGATAATGGTAGAGCAATTGATAAAAGTGGATGAATTTGAAAAACATTTGGAAATATTTATGTTCCATGGCAACAGGGGATTAGGGAGAAATAAGAGTCAAAAGTGAATCCTGGGGGCGCCTGGGTGGCTCAGTGGATTAAGCCGCTGCCTTCGGCTCAGGTCATGATCTCAGAGTCCTGGGATCGAGCCCCGCATCGGGCTCTCTGCTCAGCAGGGAGCCTGCTTCCCCCTCTGTCTCTGCCTGCCTCTCTGCCTACTTGTGATCTCTCTCTGTCAAATAAAATAAATAAAATCTTTAAAAAAAAAAAAAAAAAAGTGAATCCTGTGTTTCTGTCTAGAACAGTTGCAAGGATGGAGGTTGTAAGGCTTTGTTGAATCTTATGGTCAAAGGCTCTTGATTTCTTGTCATAGAATCCCAAGCCAGCATAAGGAAAAAAACAAAAACAAAAAAAAAAAAAAACACTGTAGAATTAGGATATTTATCAACTTAAAAGATAACCAAAAGTTCAGAAAAAGAGATGTAGAATTGGTTTCATGGTTGATTGGAGGTCAATATTACAACACAGTCGACTTCCCTTTTACCTCTTATTATTGATTCTTTCAAACTGTTGGTTTGATTTTTCCTATTGGGTAGATGGGCTTTCTTCTTATTCCCAACTATAGATATCTTTATAAACCAGAAAGCCAGTAGACACTGGGAGCTTCTCTTTGCCACTTTTAATTTGGTAAATCCCAGGGTGAAAACAAACAAACAAACAAACAACCCTATTGCATACTTTTTAAAAAAATTAAAGTGTAGTTGACATACAGTGTTACATGCAATTAGTTTCAGGTGTATAACAGTGATTCAACAACTCTGTATGTTATGCTGTGCTCACTCACCACAGTGTAGCTACCATCTGTCACCACATGATGCTATTACAATACCATGGACTATATCTCCTTTGCTGTACCTTTCATGTCTATGACATTCACTCCATGGCTGGAAGCCTATACCTTTCTCTCCCCTTCACACTTTCAGAATTCCTATTATCTTTGTTTGTTTCCTATGATGCTTTCCTGTGGCCAGAGGTGCAAAATCGTTACCTAAGAAAAGAATGAGCGGACAAAGCTACTGGGTGATCACTTTAAGGTATGACTGATTTTAAGGTATCACAGTTTGTATTTGCCAGCATGGAGATGATGAATATCCAAACATCACCTTGAGGGTAGAGAAAAGCTGAGTTCTATAAATATTAACCTTTAGATACCTGTAAACATCTATTTGTAAGTGTTGATAAGACAGTTTGATGATCAGATCTATAGCTCAAAGTTGAGATCCGAGCTATAGATAGCTTTGGAATGAATCATATACGGATGACAATTGAAGCCATAGCATTTAAGAGATAACAAAAGGAGAAAGTATAAAGAGAAAAGAATACACTTGAGATGTATATTGATGCAACATTTGAATTATCAGGGCAAAGAAACTGAGGAGTAGGAACCAGAAAAACATAATGAAGGCCAGAAACCAAAGAAATAAGGAAGGGGTTATAAACCTTTCAAAAAGGAAGGGCTTATCAACAAGAGCATGCTGTGAAAGTAAAGCCTGAAACATATCCACTGGATTTAGTGAAATGAAAGGCATTGTTGGCCATGAGTGTCATATTGGTGGAGTGGTGGCGGTGGAGAAGTCTAATTAGAAAGTAGAGAAAGTGAGAGACAATAACTCTACAAGAGATGACTTTGCACCAGAACTTTGACAATTGGGCTTAACTGAAGCTGAATTGAGATTAGGAGTTTTTCTTGTGATTTTTTTTTTTTAATTTGGTATGTATGTGTGGGTGCTTGTGTGTATGTTTAAGGCGGAACAGATGGTCATGCTTAATTGCTAATGGGTCTGTGCATATTTTATTCTTCATTTAAAACTTTACATTAAGAATACTAATGAGAAGGAGTACAGTACAATAAGCTGAAAGAAAGATATAAGGAAAACATGAAGAGGAGAAAAATTATAATGGATAATTTTTCTTTTCTTAATCTTAAAATTTTACATCAACTATAAAGTTTGACATTTAAATATTATCTTATTCACTTTGCCTTTGTCACCCTCATATTCTCAATGAATTTTCTTTTTCCAGTTCAGAATTGACATCAGAATATCCATTAAAGTACATAACAGGGTGGGACACAGAGCAAACATTCTATAAATTATACTGGGCATTCAATTCCGGTTTATATAGAAAACCAAGACACACAGCAATTTGTGCTTATTTCTCTCAGTCCACTCTTAATGGTTTATAAAATAAAAGGATGTTTAGTCAAATGAAATGATCACACATTCTATGCACTTATTAATATTGTTAAGAATATTTATGTGTATTTTGAAAATATCAGTTGCAAGAATAGTTGCAGAGCTCTGAACCTGGAATTTCACATATGCCCAGGCAAGGGAAGTCTGTTAATAAATTTTTGTGTGAGGATCCCTTTGGCAGGCACAAATGATTGGGCATTTTAGATATGGAAGTTAGTCTCCAGGACCATGCTCCCTAAAGATTAAGGGAAAAATATTGGTCTTAATGTCCTTAGAAATTACACTAGTATGAGAAGACATGCCTAGGAAGAAAATAGTTGAGATTCAAGTATGGGTAAAAGGGTAAAAGAAAATACAGTGAAGGATTTATGGGTAAATGGTATAGCACTGAGTCTTAGTTACTTTGTGTCAAAACCAATGTGTCTAACCAATGTTAGAGACTGAGACAGATAGAGCTGTAGCAATACGTGAGTTGGAGAACACTTACATGCAGACACACCCAACCCTTGGGTACAGACACACATGCATTCATACATGTGCAACATTGCTTGTGTTTTCCCTCCAGAATCTACATCACAATGCAGTAGTATTTTTGTCTTGACAAGTCTGTCATTAACTTTAACTGAAACATTAAATGAAACATTACATTAACTGAAAAAAGACATCAACCACAACATGGGAAACTATGAAATGCAACAGGAAATATACATAAAGGTGGTTGTAGGATAGTGATGCAGAAGAGACAGGGGAGAATTTTATAAGTAAAGTGTATACTGTAGACTCTTTTGGCGTCTTTGGAAGAAGAAAAGATGTTCATATATACAGACACGGCATAATGTGGTTTTTATTTAAATCACAGTAAAGACATTTGAAGTACTGTGCTACTAATAATTAAGGTTCTCTTTCTGTGCCTTAAGCCTTTTCCAATCTCCCAATCCTACTTTGAAATCCTGATTTCTTCCCAACGCTCACCCCAACTTGAGTTAAGCCACAGAAACTCTATACAAGTCACTGCACTTGCATTTCTCTGGAATTCACCATTTTTCCTCCATTGCTGCACACCTTAAGCTTTTGGTAGTTCTTGCCTTTACAGCTTGATTTTCTTCCTCCTCTCTCTCTTCACTTGGATTTGGAAACCTAAGTGTGTACTCAAAGAAATTCCAGAACTTCCATAAGACACTAAATAATGAGTAATAAAGACCTCAAAAGAAGTTTGTCCATTATTTTCCAAAGTTGCTTTAGGTCCTCACAGTGATCAGAAACTACAAAGCAGGACATTCTATATATTCGGGTGACAGGGCCACCTTAGCCTAGTGCCCACTCTGTGTGTACTCACGTGGATCCCTATCCCTTCCTTCAGAGAGTATATCTGGCTAGGAACATCTGCAGTGAAGAAGGAATCTCTTTTATCATTTCTATGTTGCATTAGGTACAGTGAGAAATATGAGGGAGGTTGGAGGGAGAATTTTAGGGTAAAAAGAAAAAGCTTCCATACATCACAAAAGATCAACACTTAGAAAAAAAAAATACACTGGTACTAAAATTTTGGATGGGTAGTGAATGCAGAATAAAGAAAGGAATGTTCTAAATAAAAGTGGGAGTGACCAAGGGAAAGTCTTCAAGACCATGTAAGCAGGAATTCTTACCACTTACTATACTAGGAAGGATGTCAAAAGGTACAGTGCCAATTCCACGTGAGAAGTGAACTATGATTAAAAATAAGAGTTGTACAGAGATTTGACCTGACTCAGCTAGGAGAGTTTGTAAAGCAACATTGGCTCAGTTGTTCCTTCTACTTTTGCTTCTGACCCTAAGCCTGAAGTCACAGATCAGGGAATCAGGGAAAGAAAATGAACATGAGGCAGACTGGATAACTGAAACCTGTGCCTGTGTCCTACCAGATCCGATGTTCTCTCCCTGTGGTTAGGTCTCCAACTTTGTTGCCATGGGGACCTGAAGCTATACCCCCACCTAGCCACAAATGTGGAAAAACTACAGAAAGAAGTCCTGTGGAAAGTAGAGGAGGTGTGTGACCCCCCCACCCCTGCTGCCCTCACCAGCAAACTGAGCCAATCTTAAACCTGTGAGAGCTCCAACAGGGCCTGGCCTCTATCCACCTCCAAAGAATAGACATGGCTTCTCTTCACTTCTCCTCATCTTAAACATCTTTCTCTTCTGGCCAGCCCTCATCAGAGATGTATAGGGAATTAAACTCTGAGAAACCCAGTTTAGTTTAACCAAGTTAAAAAATTACAATGATGTAGGTATCTTCTAGCCAAAGTGTTCAGGTCTGTGGCTTGATTTTCACTGAAGAGCAAAACCAAATCTTTCTTGCAAAAAAACATTATTGTTTAAGAGATACCTGCAGACTCTAGGTACCATTGCATTGACCTCCTCCAAATGAGTGAAGCCCAGATGAGCTGTGGCTAAGTCAAGGAAACAAGGAATTTTGAAGGGTCTGAACTTGAAGGGAAAGTTACAATGGTTATTTTCAGTTTATTAGGAAGGAATCCAAAAGCTGAAAATCATCAGCCATTTTTGTTAAGTTCACAAATATCAAGCTAATAAGTATTTACCAAACCAGCCAGTTTTATGTAGTTGCTTAGTTTTCTTAACTCCCATTTCATTCTTTCATGATAGGTGCTTTTAAAACACATCAAGGGCTGATCAGGAACACCCTTACATATGTCATTAGTACATAATTATCTAAATAATGGGACTTGGGAGACACTAGGAATGCTACTCTCATGTAGCATTTTTCTTTTGCCTGTAATTCCACTGCTCATAATTTCTTTTTTTAAAGCATATTCCACTTCCTCCAACATCCTGTTGCATATGCATGGGGTGACCCAGTTAGTAATGAGTTCATCATACTTTTTTCTTCTAAGGAAAAATGAAGCAGAAGAAAGAAAGAAAGAAAGAAAGAAAGAAAGAAAGAAAGAAAGAAAGAAAGAAAGAAAGAAAGAAAGAAAGAAAAATACACTTGATATCTGAGAGAGCAAGAGGAATAAGAACCAGATTTCATTATATTAAAAGTAAATGTCCTTAAGTTTAGCATTTGGCCATGAAAAGTATTATGTCAACAGCAATACTTTCTGTCAAAAGTCTTAAGGAAAAAGCATTCCAGCACATCAGAAGCTCACTTAGCAGTAACCATCGACAACACTTTGTGAATGCACAGGGTACATCTCATACTGGTCCATGGGCAGGGCCTGCGATCAATGAGGTATAACTCAAACCAACCCTAAGAGGAAAGCACTGTGATTACCCTCCTTGGCCAGATGGTGAAACAGAGTCACAAAAGTGTTAGGTAACTTATTGAGGCCTACCCAGTAGAATGTGGAACTGAAATTTGAGTTTAGAAAAGTCAGAGGCTGAGAAGGAATTCTCCAATTTGATTAACCTTTACTTAATATTCAAGCAAATAAATTCACACAAATCACCCTCAAAATGGAAAAAAAAAATACGGCTAAGTAAAGCAATTAGGAGTGAAGAAAAGGGTTTTCACATAGTAAAATATTCACAACTAAAAATATGGAGGAATTATATTCAAATATGAATGGAATGCAGAAAATATGGATGATTTTTAAGTGAGGCCTGAAAATGAAAGTGAACCATTGGATATGAAAATGTCACGTGCACAACATCCTGTTCCATGCATCTGACCCACTTTTCTTCATCTGAAATGTTCTCTCCCCATCTCTCTACTTCTCCAAATTTGATTTATTTATCAAGGTTCAGTTACGAATGTAGACACAAGTCCCATTATCAATGTGCTGGAAACACTAATTAAGCCAAAGGACAGCAGTGTTCCCAGTTATACAATGAGGACATGAGGCTAGATGTAGAGTGGCAGATTGGACAATACCACTTTTCCTTTGTAAACAGAACCCCACTTTTGTCCAGGGCTAATATGCTCAGTGCCAAGTAAGGTAACTCTTTTCCAAGATCTACCAAGATACCTTGGTAGATATGGATGGTTGTGTGACAAGGTTATAACCAATAATGCATAAATAGATTTCTGCTAGGTGTTCTGGACATGGTTTTTATTTTTTGCTTTTTTTGGTCATTGTTATTGAGAGAAAAAGACATTTCTGTATGGCATTGCAACTCTTCCCTTTTCTCATTTTCAAGGCAGATGTTATATTTGGAGTTGCACCAGCCATGTTTGACAGTGAGGCAAATAAATAAAGAAATAAGTCCCAATATGTTAACAATTGCAAAAATAAAACAAAGACCTTGCATTGCTGATGGAAGTGTTGAGCATCTAAATCAATTACAGCAGTATTTCAAGCTTCTTTATAAAGGAGAAATACTACTTTCCTTTTAAAACTATTTGGGCTATACTTAATATTAGTAGTAATGGGGGGGTATTTCTAGCTTTTATTTTCAGAGATTTTCAAACTGAACTGAGTAAGGTTCTGAGACTCCCAAGAAATGTCCATCCTAAAAATGTAGGGGGGATGATTTGGGGACACATGGAATCTTACCCTTTCTCCTAACTTTACCCATGAATATTCTACTTTGTAACAGTTACATGTTACATTTATGCATAAGAGTTTATTTAAAGATATATTTCACTTATTAGAAAATGTTTAAAATCCTTTGTCTGGCTAATTTCTAACTTCCCTTCCAGCTTTAAAATCCCAATTTCTGAATTCTTTCCTGAAACTTTCCCTAATATCACTAAAAGTGGTATTTATTTTTTACTTTTTTTCTATGTTATTGTTTGACAGTTTATTCTGACCATTTAGCATTTACAATCTAGTTTATGTGTATAATGTATGACACATGTTTATTTGTATTAGTCTTGCCTACAGAGATTGTCAGTTAAAGACTATAGAGTTTGAAGTAGTTCCAGGTATGTAGTCAGAGTCCACTCATTGGACTATACGCCATCCATCACCCTCTGATTCTTATCACCTGTATATCACCTGCATTTCTTATCACCTATATTTCAGGTTATATTATTCATCACATTCAGAGTACAGTGGATGAAAATTACAAGTATTTTCTACCCTTGAGATCCTCATCATAAAGTTAGAAAGGGCTCCTTTTCAAAGAAAAAGACGCCCCTACAATCATTTTTATCTGTATTTTCCCCATGCCTCTAGCCTGACCTTGCCTTTATTCCTGATGTATAAAGAAAGTTGCAGGCATGGAGTTGCTAGGATTATTCCAGCATAATAAGAGTTGTGGGTTTTTTTTTTCCAAGTTGCAGAATTAATGTGTCATTTTTCTTTATAGCTTCTGACTTAATTTCTATTAATGTTGCTGATCAAGAAATTCATCTGAATGAATTAGTGGTTTTCTACCTTTATGTTGATAGCACAAAAGGCTAGATAGGTAATGTCAGAGTATCTGCAAGAGGCAAATAAAGAGATCAATACACTATGTAAATAGCTTTCACACAGCATTTTATTTTATTTTTTTTCTTTTATTGCTGAGTTGGTGCAAGCACAACTGTGGGTCATAGGGAAGCATTAAAAAGCTACTCACAATTGAGATGATCAATGATAGCATTTTGGAAAAGATGCTCAATCAGTAGCAGAAGAGGCCTCCTATTCTGGAGTTCAAATTTTCATTCATTTGTGTATTTGAGGAATATTTATGACATGCCTTTAATGTAACAACTTTATTTGACACTGAAGAAGCCAAGATTTATAAGACAGTTCCTGCTCCCCAGAAACATGCAAAGAAAAGAAAAAAGATAAGAAGAAAAAAGTACAACCTTTCTTGAGGTAAGATTTATCTAGCACTGTTATGACACAAGGGAGTAGCTTAATAAAAACAGATAAAATTATTAGTAGCCAAAATAGGTGCCCCACTCACTGAAGTCCACAGATGCACTCAAACCTCCTTTCAAAGTCTAAGTGCTAATTATTTCAAGGTAGTCCTGACAAGAGTGTAACTCATTTCTTAGACTTTTGGAAGTCAGGAGAGACTAAAGAATGGAGAGGCTGACCATGCACGCAGAAAAATAAAGTGGGCAAATGAAGAACTGATAGCAATGGGGGCTGTCAAATAGTTACTGGAAGCCCACATGCCATAATGGCAGACACACACCAAAACTGTATCATTCAGAAGCTTTTCAGTGGGGGGCAAGCAGGACTGCATAGCTGGGGAGGCTGCAGAACAGGCTCAAGAGGCATCCATAATAGACAAGAGTCAACTAGTATTTGAGGTTTTTTTTTTTTCACATGTTTATTTCATTTATTCCTCACAAAGACCCTGCTAAAGTAACTCGTTCTAGTTAACAAATGAAGAGATGAAGTCTCTAACTAATCAAGAAACATATTCAACATGAATCATGAATATGAAGTTCAAGATGTTAAATTAATTTAAATATCTAATTTTGATTACATCTTTGAGTTTCTGGGCTGCTTGGGAACCACTCTGTTGAGGGGTTTCATGATTATAAATCTGTAAATGGCATTTAAGAGTTTCCTAATGTTGGGGCACCTGGGTGGCTCAGTGGGTTAAGCCTCTGCCTTCAGCTCAGGTCATGATCTCAGGGTCCTGAGATCGAGCCCCACATCCGGCTCTCTGCTTGGCAGGGAGCCTGCTTCCTCTCTGCCTGACTCTCTGTCTACTTGTGATCTCTCTCCGTAAAAAAAAAAAAAAAAAAAAAAAAAAAAAAAAAAAAAAAAAGAGTTTCCCAATGCTTTAATCCTATTAGAGGTAGATAGTCCTAATTCAGAGAACAGTTAATATGACCACATTTAAAATATGTAAAGAAACCAAGAACATTCTTCAAGAACAGCATGTCAAATGTGCTGCTGTTCTCAAAGACAGAAAAACCTACTGATTTCACCCTTGATCCTTAAGACTCAGCAAAATCCGAAGTAAAAATTTAATACTCAATTAGCATGATTTAGAAATGGTTGATTACTGTTCTATGTTTTTGTTTTTTAATTGTCCCCACCCAGTGATCCCGGTAGAGTTTTTCCCTCTTTTTTCTTTATGTACCTCAACTACTTCTCCTTTCTTTTCAGATGAATCATAATGACAATGCTCCATGACCTATCCGTCAGAGTGGCCATAGATAAACACTCTATGTCCCAAATGGCCTTTCTGTACCAGAACCCCCTGCATGGTGAAATCAGAGAATGAGGAAATCTTCCACATATCTCATGTGGATGGCAAATAACCCTAAGATATTTTCTTTGTATCCAGTGTTTTAAAGATATCCCAAATAGTTCATTTTAGTGCTTAACATGACATAATGAATTGGCTCTTTCTAGAAAACCTGTTTTTTAATGGTCTAATTTTATTGCACATTGAAATTCATATTAAATTTATTGTGTTTTGATCTTTTTAATTTTCACTCAGCATTTACTTTATTTCTGAATATCTTGTAAAGGTATGTGATTGAGTTTATACTTTACAGGAATGACCTAAAAACCATTAGAGGGAGGCAGGGTACCCCGCATATCTTATTCATGTATCCATCTTTATAGTTAAGAGCATGGGCTGTGGGGGGTGAGAGTGACCCATGCTGTTTATAAGCTTAAGGCCGTGGACATTCTACTTGACATTTCCAAGTGTTAGACTTTTCCTTTTTGGAAAGACGATACTAACCTCACAAGTTGATTACAAGATTGTGTGGCATAACTTATTTAAAGCAGATACTGAATTCCCAGTAAAAGTGTATTGTAAATTATATCATAGTTTTTATTATCTAACACAAAACTTAAATAAAAGGACCTGAGAGATTTATTTGATCATGATGATGACAAAATCTCAAAAGATGCTAAAATTCCATTCCTTGATCATTACTGTATTAACAAATAGTACTCACAGTTCCAGTTCCCCAGAAAATGCCACATTTGCTTTCGAGTTCCGGTTGGTCCAGTTGGCTCTCTATTAAACAGTGATGACATCGTTCAGGTTATTTCACGTTTCTTCATTTCACTTTCCAGTCTTTGCCACTTCTACCCTCCCAACTCCTCTGTGCCCTCCTAATTAGTAAAGTGGCTGTCAAACGACCCTTGCAGGGCATCCTTCCCATATGTCAAGTGCAGAAGAGATGTTGGGCTTATAATAAAACAAAACAAAACATGCACTTGATTTTCAGATCTTCCATAAAGTGACTCTGTAATGTTAGGCAAGACAAGTAGCTTTTCTGTGTCTTAGTTTACACGCCTTCTTTCCTAGAAAGAAATTTATAAAACTTAATTGCAGTAAATATGTTTATAATGTCCACAGGCATTATGTCTATAATGATGTCCAAATGTTAGGCATTCTGTGATACTACATGCTCCAGATTATGTCTTTGTATTGAATACCTTTGTTTTAAATGACTCGATTCTGTGTGCATTTCCTCAGTCTCGGCTTAATTATTTTTATCTATCACATGAACTACCTAAAAGTACTAGTAATGTTAATTGGTACTTACTTGATAAAAGATACTTTTTAAATTTTATTTATTTATTTTAGAGAGAGTGCACCAGGGGAGAGGGGCTGACAGAAATTCAAGCAGACTGCTAGCTGAGCTCAGAGCCCCACTTGGGTCTCAATCCCACAACCCTGAGATAATGATCTGAGTGAAACCAGGAATTGGATGTCCAACAGACTGAGCTACTCAGTGCTCCTACTTGATACAAGATATTAACACAGCCCAGGTTGAATATTTGGATTTTGTTAGAAGGCTTCAAGGTACAAAATGCAACTATTAAGAGTAGATCTAGTGAAAAAAATCTAGTTGCCTCTGAGCTCAAATTGGAAAATTCTAGGAAATATATTTGACACAGGCAAGACTTCTGGTGTTATAGAAGTTTTATTTTAAGTTTCCTATAGATGGGTGACCCTTTGATTGGTATAAAACCTAAACCATTCTCCCTTGCATTAAACTTTACATCTCATTCTCTAACAATGGGAAAAAGAAGCTTTTGATTTCATGGTTGTCTGTTGGATGATTAATGAAGTAAGAGACACAACGCATCGTGAAACAGTGGGGGTGAGGTGACTTCAAGTCTGATATAGACACAGAAATGAAGAAAAAATGTTAGCTGTTTCGTACAGGCACCTTACACAACTTGTTAATTGAAGTGTGTCTGGATGTAGCCTCCTCAGCCACTAGGGGTCAGAATTACACAGCACACTCACAGGACAAGGACCACTGCTGGGCCAAAAAGGAGGGACTAGAAATCCCCATTTGGAAATGGTTTTGAGCATTGTGTGCAGAGAGTACACTGAAAAAGCATTTGCCATATGCCTGCCAGGTCTAATTATATGTTAAAGGCTAAGAACATGCAATTGGCACATAGACTTGCTCAGCCTATTTTTCAAGCTTTATTTTTTCTTTTCCCTCATAAGATACCACTTGGAACTAGATTTGAAAGAGACTCTCCCTGACTCTAGGGGTCAGATTTCTGACAGCCGCCATGGCAAGACAATTTGACATTGAAGAATTCAAAATTTTCTGGAGAAAATAGGATTAAGAGGGGCAATATGTATGGTTAACCTATGGAAAGCTATTATAAATACATCAATCTTCCCAAAACCAAAATGATAAAACAGCAGAGTAAAAAAAAAAAAAGAAAGAAAGAAAGAAAGAGAGAAAAAGAAAATAAATATAAATAAATAAATAAATAAATAAGATTTTTAGATAGGAAAATATGAATGGTCTTTTATATATTTTAAAACAATGATGGATAGCATACTATATATTTCTAACTACAATCTCTTGGCTCATCAAAAGCTTTTCCTGATTGCCCTACAATTTCAAAGAGGTCCATATAATTGTTTTCATTTACGGCAAATAATAAGACCAGGCTTCTGGTTTGATTAGTGGAGAGCTTCTGCTTCTGTCCCTCAAGTTCCACTATGGACCCTAATTTCAATGCTTCTGGGTTTCCTCTGTTACATCCTGCACATTGGTACAGCTCTCTCCCTACAGAAACCAGTCACAGAGAGCTCTTGTAAGACCTACATTTATGCCTCTCATTTTCCTTTTTGCTTTTCAAAGTCTTTTTGTAGAAACTTAATTTTTTGCCATTTGCTTTACCTTCTTTTTGTATTAGCAGCCAGCAGTCTCCTTTTTCTCTGACTGTATTCAAATAAATCACATTTTGTGAATATGGGAACAGAAAAATTTCACAGTTGCCAAAAAGTTGTTCAGACATAAATTCACAGAAACAATTTGGTAGAACTTTTGGTTGGAGATATATATGTGTGTGTGTATATATACATATACACACACACATACACACACATATACATGCACACACATATATGTATACACACACACAAACACACATATATATATACACACAAAAATATATGTAAAAACAATGCACAAGCGCAAAGGCTTTAAATAAAAGTATGCCATTCTGGAAAGAACAGGATGGCCAGGGTTTATAGAAAAGTAAAGGGAGAGAGGCTTGCAGTATAGACCACAACTCCATCTGTTCTTTTAACTTCCAGTGATCTCTATAACTGTTTAGGAAATGGGGATTGTGTTGCACAATCCACTCCCAAGAGGATGATTTCACCAGGTACACCTGTGGACCCTGTGGATGGGACTGTGTGTGTGTGTGTGTGTGTGTTTCTCATTTCTGATTGTTTTGTATAACTCTAAACATAGTAATCATAACTCTAAAATAGTAAATATGAACCAGAAAAATTGATTGAATAAATTTACATTCTCTTTGAACAAAGATAAAACATCTCAGAACCAATCAACACAAACAGGAACTACATTTTTACAGATATATGGGCAATTTAATGCCCTGGTATAAGTTCCCACAGACAGGTAGCTGATAGATTAACAGGTATATGGCTTATGTTTAAAAATCTGTAAAAGAAAAGGAATCTCTGAAATTTACTACGATAAAGAAAAAAGCCTTAAAAAGAAAAAGCCTATTGGAAAGAATTGCAATGAATATGAAAGCAATGTATAGAACAAGAAATATTGAGGCCAGTCTTGGAAAGAAACAACTTCAGTGATAATTGATAAATGAAAATTAGAACAGCAGTTAAATTGGCATTAATGATTTTGTCTGATTTCAGTTACAGAACAAATAAATGCTCATCCAAAATAGTATACTCTATAGTTCTTCACTAAAGATAACCACCTTTTCAAGTATAGAATTTATTCCTCTGGACTTTAATCTATGAAATACACACGCGCGCACACGCACACACACACACACACACACACACACACACACACATCGGCATATCACTAAAATCCGTGGACTTGTGATACTGGCTATTCTTATTTTTTCCGAATGGGGAAGCCTTTGTTTTTTCTCCTACACATCATAGAGAGTTTTTCTTAAGGGCCTTTTAGGTGAGCACATGTAAATCTTTTGTGTTTTCTTAAATTACAAAACACAGATGTACCTATAATTTAATTAGCTATTTTTTTGTTGATAGATATTTAGGGTCTCCATAATGTTTCATTATAACACAGTGATGAAATGATTTTCACATGTTACCATTTGAGATAAAATCTTCACCCTTAAGATTGTCAAAAAAATTAAGTAAGTGATGATATATGGCATTACATGGACATAGGCAAACAAATATCTTCTTACATTCACTACTAGTGGGAGAATATTGGCAATAACCTCTTTTGAGGGCAATTTGGCAACATCTAGGGAAAAAAAAAAAAAAAAACTTGGAAGGAAACACACCAAACTCTTAGCTGAGGTTATTTCTGGGAAGAGGAGTTAGATTACAGGAGATGCAGTAATTCAGAAAGAATTTAACATTTTATTCTATGTAATGCCACATTGTTTAAATTTTTACAATTTTGTTTCCCTTTATAAATAAAATAAGAAAAATAGAAAAAAATCTATGATCACACACTTTTTGCCTATACATATCATATACTTTCTATTCCTCTTGAAAATTTACAAAGCTCATTAACACATTTCAACTCTGAGAAGCCCCAAGTTATTCAAATTTTGTGTAATTTATTCAAATAACTCCTATTAATCTCCCCACAATTGAGTATTTCTGTAAAACCCTTTAGAAACCCATGCTGATTGTTGAAGAATATCTGTGAAGAAGAGTTCTTCCCAAAAAACAAAATTTTTCAAAATCTATCACTCTCAAGTTTTCCACAAATTTCAGGTCCATGCCTTTAGATTCAATGCCAAACAACCTCTAAGAGCAAATGACACTTGCCAGGTTGGCTTCGGTAATTAACTCTGTGCTTGATGAACTTTGTGTTTTAAGGCAGTGCCTACTCCTAACCACAAGTATGTGGTCTCTACAGGAGTCCTGCACAATGAAAATCACTTATGCTTAAAGGTAGCAGGAGTGTAAAGTTTTAAGCATGAGCAAGATACAGTATAGTTTCTTCATTTTCTCAAACTACAGCTCCTTTCAGCTTGCCTCCCCTACCTCGGCTGCTGACATTCAAATTGACTTTTCGCATTTATAATAGCAGCTTCTGTCTTGTTTTTACCGTTGTCCACTGAGACCACTGCTGTGATTTTCTGCTGATGTGCAAGATAGAAGAAAGTGTCTGGGAAAATGCACCACTTATTCCAGTCATTTTGCTAAAGGACACTCAAGTGTGGGCAAAGTCGTCAGAGAAAATGACAGAGAGCTGCATGCCGCTGTCAGGAATTGCTTCCTCATCAGTGGCTCAATTTTCAGAAGTGAGACCAAAAACGCATGTGCTCTCCAGCTTTCAGACGAGAAAGAAGTGAAGTACATGACATCTAAACTAAAGGAATGAGCCAGATTGGGGAAAAAAGAAAAAGTAACAAAAAGGAGGAAGGAGGGAAGAAAGGCAGTCTCCAGTGATACAGATCCCTGGATAGAAACCCCAAAGTTTTGAAAGACAATGTTAAACTTGATTCAAATGTAACTCAATGGCATTGAATGTCTTCTATGTATTTTGTGCTCTGCATGTTCCAGGCAATGAGAGAAGGCAGAAAACCAAAGTGGAGAGTTCAGGAAAAGAATAAGAGCCATGATTTCAACAGAGTAGCTTGTAACCCAGAAGACAAAACAAATAGGAAAAAAAAAAAAGACACAGAGAGGGAAAGAGGGGGGTGTAGTTCCATATTTTTCAAAATATGTTCCACTAAACAACAGTTTCTTAGATGCTAATAGGTATTATGACAAAACAAACAAACAACAAAAACAAGAATAAAAACTCAGAATCAATTTAAAAAAAAATCTGAGGTCAATTAAATCTTAAGCTTCTCAGGACCTATACTATGTAAATGTGTTTCCTGACTTGCCAAAAGGGAGATTTCAAATCTACATTTGAGAAATTTGAGAATAGAAATCGTTTTTACTGACAGCTGGTCTATTAACACTGAGAGGCTATACTTTTGAGAAGCTGGTTAAGAGACATCAGAGTCCTCTAGTTCTGTCTGCTGCTGTCTAGTTAGTAGGACTTTGGACAAATTTCTGTCCTTCCCTGACTGAACTGTAATCTTCCCATCTGTAAATAAACTTGCCCAAGATTGTCTTGTTATCCTGTGATTCAAACATGATAGTACATGTCCAGGTTGTCACAGGGGTAGCACAAACACTAGAATATTACCTTATTGGTCAGGCAATGCGTTCTCAGGCCACACCTTCTGGGAATGTTATAATGTAAATGGAAACAAATAAACACACAAACCTTGATTCTGAATACCTATTGGATTTAATAGAAAAATTCAGCTTTGACATTTAGTGGCCATTAAAGCTTTCTACTTATAGTGCTTGCAAGTCTCTGATTAACTCTCCATTAAACTATAGGTCACTATTGAGGCCCAGTAAACCTCCTAAATGCATGGGGCCTCTTTCTGTGAAGGCATTACATTTTCCCTCATCTTCATGGGAAATACCAATATTCATCAGCTTCAGTATTTATGAATTACAAGCAGATGGGCCATTAAACACACCTTAAATTTAAAACAGTAGAAATCATAAAAATCATGTTCCTAGACTATAATAGATTGAAATAGAACATTAATAAGAGGAAGGTACCCAGAAAATTGCTAGGTACTTGGAAATTATAAACATCTCTAAATAACACATGGATCAAAGAAGTCTCAAGATAAATTTAAAAATATATATATTGAACTAAGTGAAACAAGATTTTACTCATCAAAAGTTGTGGGTTACAGCCAAAACAGTGCTTTAAGGGAAATTTATAGCATTGAATACATATATCAGGAAAGAAGAAAGCTCTAAAATCAATAATGTAAGCTTCCATTTTAGAGAACTAGAGAAAAATGAGTAATTTAAGCCTGAAGCAAGTGGAAAGAAGAACTAATAAATTTAGGACACAAATCAATAGCCCTGAAACCCAGAAGACAATAGAGAAATATCAACAAAACCAAAAAGTGATCTTATGGAAAGCTCAATGGTTTTGATAAAACTATGGATAAATAGATGTTGGAAACAGTTCAAACAAAACAAAATATACACTATTCATAAACTTCACAAAGACCTTATAGAGTAAGTTCTATATTTTTTCCCTATAACTTCATGTAATGGAGATTATATGGTTAACCAGATTATTAGAATCTAAAGTACATATCAAAGGAAGGGACAGCTTTAAAAGAAGAAGGCAAATATAATTTCTTAAAGAGGACAGATATTTGCTACATTGTAAGGGCCAATTGTACATAAAATGAAGAAATATTTTTACCCCTGCTTTTTTGCCCAAGAGATTTTTTTTCCCTTGTGGAATTTTTCTTAGAACTGAGTGCTATTTATATCTCATTTTAAATCATGTAATTTAAATATGAGTTTTAATAGTGGTGTAGTCCACTAGGGTCATACAATGACTAACAGAAAGTAGGCACAGATAACTCTTAACAGAGATAGACTATGTAAATCCAGGTACCATTCATGCTTTTTAGCTGAAAAACAACTGAAATTAATAAAGATTAACTTAGGGAGGAGCAAGATGGTGGAGGAACAGGAGACCTAAATATCATTGGATCCCAGGAATTCAGCTAGATAATTACCAAACCATTCTGAAAACCTACAAATTCAACAGGAGATAGAAGAGAAGAAACACAGCAATTCCAGGACCAGAAGGTAGAATGTGTGGAGAAGTAAATCCAAAATGACAGGAATAGATCTCAGGAAGAGGGGCCAGCTCCTTGCAAGGGATAGAGCAGCAGAGTACAAAATCTAAACTTTTAGAAGTCTGCTCCACTGAGAAACATTGCTCAAGAGGTTAAGTGGGGGATGGAGCCCTCATGGGGACAGTGTGTTCTCAGGACTTACGGGGTCACAAAAGGACTGGGGTTTCTGAGTGCAGCAGAGCTGCCAGGTATCAGAGTAGGAAGCCGGCTGCAGAGACGGAGCCAAGGAGTGCACTCTCAGCTCAGGGTTACCTTAAGTCATGATCACAAATCAGGTCTCAACTGGTACCAAAAGATCAGGCTCATTCCCTGCATATTTTCAGACCACAATGTTTTGAAACTAGAACTCAACCACAAGAGGAAAGTTGGAAAGAACTTAAATACATGGAGTCTAACAAGCATCCTACTAATGAATAAAAGGATCGACCAGGAAATTAAAGATGAATTTTAAGAATTCCTGGAAACAAATGAAAATGAAAATAGAACTGTTCAAAATCTTTGGGACATAGCAAAGACGGTCCCAAGAAGAAAGTATATAGCGATACAAGCCTTTCTCAAGAAACAAGAAAGGTCTTGGGGGGAGGAGTCAAGATGGCAGAGAAGTAGCAAGCTGAGACTGCTTCAGCTAGCCGTAGATCAGCTAGATAGCTTATCTAAAGATTGCAAACACCTGAAAATCCATCGGCAGATCGAAGAGAAGAAGAACAGCAATTCTGGAAACAGAAAAACAACCACTTTCTGAAAGGTAGGACCGGCGGAGAAGTGAATCCAAAGCGACGGGAAGATAGACCCCGGGGGGAGGGGCCGGCTCCCGGCAAGCAGCGGAGCAACCGCGCACAAAATCAGGACTTTTAAAAGTCTGTTCCACTGAGGGACATCCTCCAGAGGCTAAACCGGGGCGAAGCCCACGCGGGGTCAGCGTGGCCTCAGGTCCCGCAGGGTCATAGAAGGATCGGGGGTGTCTGAGTGTCGCAGAGCTTGCGGGTATTGGAACGGGAAAGCCGGCTACAGAGACAGAGCCGACAGTAAGCTCACAGCTCCGTGTTACCTTGAACCGGTCGCAGGCTCGGTGAGCTCGGAGCGCGGCCGGAGGTCAGGCAGACGGGAGTAACTGGGCGCTGTTCTCTGAGGGCGCACTGAGGAGTGGGGCCCTGGGCTCTCGGCTCCTCCGGGCCGGAGACCAGGAGGCCGCCATTTGTATTCCCGTCCTCTGGAACTCTACGGAAAGCGTTCAGGGAACAAAAGCTCCTGAAAGCAAACCCGAGCGGATTACTCACCCCGGCCCCGGGTAAGGGCGGTGTAATTCCGCCTGGGGCAAAGACACTTGAGAATCACTACAACAGGCCCCTCCCCCAGAAGATCAACAAGAAATCCAGCCGAGACCAAGTTCACCTACCAAGGAGTGCGGTTTCAATACCAAGGAGAGCAGCAGAATTCCAGAGGAGGAGAAAGCCAAACACGGAACTCATGGCTTTTTTCCTGTGATTTTTTTTAGTCTTGCAGTTAATTTAATTTTTTCTTTTTCATTTTTTTTTTTTTCTCGCCTTCGGGTAAAATTTTTTTTTTTTTAACTGTTACCATTTTCTTTTTTAACGATTTTTTACTAGTTTATCTAATATATATATTTTTTCTTTTTTACATTTTTCTTAGGTGTTTTCTTTTTTTAAAAATTCTTTTCTTTTCTTTTCTTTTTTTTTTTCTTTTTTTTTTTTTTTTTTTTTTTTTTTCTTTCTTCCTTTTTGAACCTCTTTTTATCCCCTTTCTCCCCACTCACGATTTTGGATCTCTTCTAATTTGGTTAAAGCATATTTTCCTGGGGTTGTTGCCACCCTTTTAGTATTTTACTTGCCCCTTCATTTACACTTATCTGGACAAAATGACAAGACATAAAAATTCAACACAAAAAAAAGAACAAGAGGCAGTACCGAAGGCTAGGGACCTAATCAATACAGACATCGGTAATATGTCAGATCTAGAGTTCAGAATGACAATTCTCAAGGTTCTAGCCGGGCTCGAAAAAGGCATGGAAGATATTAGAGAAACCCTCTCGAGAGATATAAAAGCCCTTTCTGGAGAAATAAAAGAACTAAAATCTAACCAAGTTGAAATCAAAAAAGCTATTAATGAGGTGCAATCAAAAATGGAGGCTCTCACTGCTAGGATAAATGAGGCAGAAGAAAGAATTAGTGATATAGAAGACCAAATGACAGAGAATAAAGAAGCTGAGCAAAAGAGGGACAAACAGCTACTGGACCACGAGGGGAGAATTCGAGAGATAAGTGACACCATAAGACGAAACAACATTAGAATAATTGGGATTCCAGAAGAAGAAGAAAATGAGAGGGGAGCAGAAGGTATACTGGAGAGAATTATTGGGGAGAATTTCCCCAATATGGCAAAGGGAACGAGCATCAAAATTCAGGAGGTTCAGAGAACGCCCCTCAAAATCAATAAGAATAGGCCCACACCCCGTCACCTAATAGTAAAATTTACAAGTCTCAATGACAAAGAGAAAATCCTGAAAGCAGCCCGGGAAAAGAAGTCTGTAACATACAATGGTAAAAATATTAGATTGGCAGCTGACTTATCCACAGAGACCTGGCAGGCCAGAAAGAGCTGGCATGATATTTTCAGAGCACTAAACGAGAAAAACATGCAGCCAAGAATACTATATCCAGCTAGGCTATCATTGAAAATAGAAGGAGAGATTAAAAGCTTCCAGGACAAACAACAACTGAAAGAATTTGCAAATACCAAACCAGCTCTACAGGAAATATTGAAAGGGGTCCTCTAAGCAAAGAGAGAGCCTACAAGTGGTAGATCAGAAAGGAACAGAGACAATATACAGTAACAGTCACCTTACAGGCAATACAATGGCACTAAATTCATATCTCTCAATACTTACCCTGAATGTGAATGGGCTAAATGCCCCTGTCAAAAGACACAGAGTATCAGAATGGATAAAAAAACAAAACCCATCTATATGTTGCCTCCAAGAAACACATTTTAAGCCCGAAGACACCTCCAGATTTAAAGTGAGGGGGTGGAAAAGAATTTAACATACTAATGGACATCAGAAGAAAGCAGGAGTGGCAATCCTTATATCAGATCAATTAGATTTTAAGCCAAAGACTATAATAAGAGATGAGGAAGGACACTATATCATACTCAAAGGGTCTGTCCAACAAGAAGATTTAACAATTTTAAATATCTATGCCCCTAATGTGGGAGCAGCCAACTATATAAACCAATTAATAACAAAATCAAAGAAACACATCAACAATAATACAATAATAGTAGGGGACTTTAACACTCCCCTCACTGAAATAGACAGGTCATCCAAGCAAAAGATCAGCAAGGAAATAAAGGCCTTAAACGACACACTGGACCAGATGGACATCACAGATATATTCAGAGCATTTCATCCCAAAGCAACAGAATACACATTCTTCTCTAGTGCACATGGAACATTCTCCAGAATAGATCACATCCTCGGTCCTAAATCAGGACTCAACCGGTATCAAAAGATTGGGATCATTCCCTGCATATTTTCAGACCACAATGCTCTAAAGCTAGAACTCAACCACAAAAGGAAGTTTGGAAAGAACCCAAATACATGGAGACTAAACAGTATCCTTCTAAAGAATGAATGGGTCAACCGGGAAATTAAAGAAGAATTGAAAAAAATCATGGAAACAAATGATAATGAAAATACAACGGTTCAAAATCTGTGGGACACAACAAAGGCAGTCCTGAGAGGAAAATATATAGCGGTACAAGCCTTTCTCAAGAAACAAGAAAGGTCTCAGGTACACAACCTATCCCTACACCTAAAGGAGCTGGAGAAAGAACAAGAAAGAAACCCTAAGCCCAGCAGGAGAAGAGAAATCATAAAGATCAGAGCAGAAATCAATGAAATAGAAACCAAAAAAACAATAGAACAAATCAACGAAACTAGGAGCTGGTTCTTTGAAAGAATTAATAAAATTGATAAACCCCTGGCCCGACTTATCAAAAAGAAAAGAGAAAGGACCCAAATAAATAAAATCATGAATGAAAGAGGAGAGATCACAACTAACACCAAAGAAATACAAACTATTATAAGAACATACTATGAGCAACTCTATGGCAATAAATTTGACAATCTGGAAGAAATGGATGCATTCCTAGAAACATATAAACTACCACAACTGAACCAGGAAGAAATAGAAAGCCTGAACAGACCCATAACCAGTAAGGAGATTGAAACAGTCATTAAAAATCTCCAAACAAACAAAAGCCCAGGGCCAGACGGCTTCCTGGGGGAATTCTACCAAACATTTAAAAAAGAACTAATTCCTATTCTCCTGAAACTGTTCCAAAAAATAGAAATGGAAGGAAAACTTCCAAACTCATTTTATGAGGCCAGCATCACCTTGATCCCAAAACCAGACAAGGTTCCCACCAAAAAAGAGAGCTATAGACCGATATCCTTGATGAACACAGATGCGAAAATACTCAACAAAATACTAGCCAATAGGATTCAACAGTACATTAAAAAGATTATTCACCACGACCAAGTGGGATTTATTCCAGGGCTGCAAGGTTGGTTCAACATCCGCAAATCAGTCAATGTGATACAACACATCAATAAAAGAAAGAACAAGAACCATATGATACTCTCAATAGATGCTGAAAAAGCATTTGACAAAGTACAACATCCCTTCCTGATCAAAACTCTTCAAAGTGTAGGGATAGAGGGCACATACCTCAATATCATCAAAGCCATCTATGAAAAACCCACCGCAAATATCATTCTCAATGGAGAAAAATTGAAAGCTTTTCCCCTAAGGTCAGAAACACGGCAGGGATGTCCATTATCACCACTGCTATTCAACATCGTACTAGAGGTCCTAGCCTCAGCAATCAGACAACAAAAGGAAATTAAAGGCATCCAAATCGGCAAAGAAGAAGTCAAATTATCACTCTTCGCAGATGATATGATACTATATGTGGAAAACCCAAAAGACTCCACTCCAAAACTGCTAGAACTTATACAGGAATTCAGTAAAGTGTCAGGATATAAAATCAATGCACAGAAATCAGTTGCATTTCTCTACACCAACAGCAAGACAGAAGAAAGAGATATTAAGGAGTCAATCCCATTTACAATTGCATCCAAAACCATAAGATACCTAGGAATAAACCTAACCAAAGAGACACAGAATCTATACTCAGAAAACTATAAAGTACTCATGAAAGAAATTGAGGAAGACACAAAGAAATGGAAAAATGTTCCATGCTCCTGGATTGGAAGAATAAATATTGTGAAAATGTCTATGCTACCTAAAGCAATCTACACATTTAATGCAATTCCTATCAAAGTACCATCCATCTTTTTCAAAGAAATGGAACAAATAATGCTAAAATTTATATGGAACCAGAAAAGACCTCGAATAGCCAAAGGGATATTGAAAAAGAAAGCCAACGTTGGTGGCATCACAATTCCGGACTTCAAGCTCTATTACAAAGCTGTCATCATCAAGACAGCATGGTACTGGCACAAAAACAGACACATAGATCAATGGAACAGAATAGAGAGCCCAGAAATAGACCCTCAAATCTATGGTCAACTAATCTTTGACAAAGCAGGAAAGAATGTCCAATGGAAAAAAGACAGCCTTTTCAATAAATGGTGCTGGGAAAATTGGACAGCCACATGCAGAAAAATGAAATTGGACCATTTCCTTACACCACACACAAAAATAGACTCAAAATGGATGAAGGACCTCAATGTACGAAAGGAATCCATCAAAATCCTTGAGGAGAACACGGGCAGCAACCTCTTCGACCTCTGCCGCAGCAACATCTTCCTAGGAACAACGCAAAAGGCAAGGGAAGCAAGGGAAAAAATGAACTACTGGGATTTCATCAAGATCAAAAGCTTTTGCACAGCAAAGGAAACAGTTAACAAAATCAAAAGACAACTGACAGAATGGGAGAAGATATTTGCAAACGACATATCAGATAAAGGACTAGTGTCCAGAATCTATAAAGAACTTAGCAAACTCAACACCCAAAGAACAAATAATCCAATCAAGAAATGGGCAGAGGACATGAACAGACATTTCTGCAAAGAAGACATCCAGATGGCGAACAGACACATGAAAAAGTGCTCCATATCACTCGGCATCAGGGAAATACAAATCAAAACCACAATGAGATATCACCTCACACCAGTCAGAATGGCTAAAATCAACAAGTCAGGAAATGACAGATGCTGGCGAGGATGCGGAGAAAGGGGAACCCTCCTACACTGTTGGTGGGAATGCAAGCTGGTGCAGCCACTCTGGAAAACAGCATGGAGGTTCCTCAAAATGTTGAAAATAGAACTGCCCTATGACCCAGCAATTGCACTATTGGGTATTTACCCTAAAGATACAAATGTAGTGATCCAAAGGGGCACGTGCACCCGAATGTTTATAGCAGCAATGTCCACAATAGCCAAACTATGGAAAGAACCTAGATGTCCATCAACAGATGAATGGATCAAGAAGATGTGGTATATATACACAATGGAATACTATGCAGCCATCAAAAGAAATGAAATCTTGCCATTTGCAACAACATGGATGGAACTAGAGCGTATCATGCTTAGCGAAATAAGTCAAGCAGAGAAAGACAACTATCATATGATCTCCCTGATATGAGGAAGTGGTGATACAACATGGAGGCTTAAGTGGGTAGAAGAAGAATAAATGAAACAAGATGGGATTGGGAGGGAGACAAACCATAAGTGACTCTTAATCTCACAAAACAAACTGAGGGTTGCCGGGGGGAGGGGGTTTGGGAGAAGGGGTTGGGATTATGGACATTGGGGAGGGCATGTGATTTGGTGAGTGCTTTGAAGTGTGTAAACCTGGTGATTCACAGACCTGTACCCCTGGGGATAAAAATATATGTTTATAAAAAATTAAAAAAAAAATTAAAAAATTAAAAAAAAAAAAAAAAAAGAAACAAGAAAGGTCTCAAGTATACAACATAACCAAACCCTATACTAAAGGAGCTGGAGAAAGAACAGCAAAGAAAGCTTAAACGCAGCAGTAGATAAATCATAAAGATCAGAGCAGAAATCAATGAAATAGAAACCAAAAGAACAGTAGAACAAATAATAAAAAAAAAAAAACTAGGAGCTGGTTCTTTGAAAGAATTAGTAAGATTGATAAATCCTGGCCAGACTTATCAAAAAGAAAAGAGAAAGGACCCAAATAAAATCATGAATGAAAAAGGAGAGATCACAACCAACACTGAAGAAATACAATCATTAGAACAGATTATGAGCAACTACATACCAACAAATTTGACAATCTGGAAACTATGGATGCATTCCTAGAAACATATAAACTACCAAAAATAAGCCAGAAAGAAATAGAAAACCTGAACAGACGCATAACCAGTAAAGAGATTGAAGCAGTCATCAAAAATCTCTCAACAAACAAGAGCCCATGGCCAGATGGTTTCCCAGGGGAATCCTACCAAACATTTAAAGAATTAATATCTATTCTGAAACTATTCCAAAAAGTAGAAATGGAAAGAAAACTTCCAAACTCATTTTCTGAGGCCAGCACTACACTGATCCCAAAACCAGACAAAAACCTCATCCAAAAGAATTACAGACTAATATTCTTGATGAACGTGGATACAAAAATTCTCACCAAACTACTAGCCTATACGATCCAACAGTACATTAAAAGGATTATTCATCACAACCAATTGGGATTTATTCCTGGGCTGCAAGGTTGGCTCAACATCCGCAAATCAATGTGATACAATAAATTAATAAAAGAAAGAACAAGAACCATATGGTACTCTCAATAGATGATGAGAAAGCATTTGACATAGTACAGCATCTGTTCTTGATCAAAACCCTTCACAGTGTAGGGATAGACCATCAAAACCATCTACGAAAAACCCACAACAAATATCATTCTCAATGGGGAAATACTGAGATCTTTTTGCCTAAGATCAGGAACATGGCAGACCTGTCCATGATCACCATTACTATTCATCATAGTCCTAGAAGTCCTAGCCTCAGTAATCAGACAACAAAAACAAAGAAAAGGCATCTGAATTGGCAAAGAAGAAGTCAAATTCTCACTCTTTGCAGATATGATACTTTATGTGGTAAGCCTGAAAGACTCTGCTCCAAAACTGCTAGAACTCATACAGGGATTCAGTAAAGTGTCAGCATATAATGTCAATGCACAGAAATCAGTTTCATTTCTATACACAAATAGCAAGACAGAAGAAAGAGAAATTAAGGAGGTGATCTCATTTACAATTGCACCCAAAACTATAAGATACCTAGGAATAAACCTAACCAAAGAGGCAAAGAATCTGTATTCAGAAAACTATAAAGTACTCATGAAAGAAATTGAGGAAGACACAAAGAAATGGAAAAACATTCCATGCTCATTAATTGGAAGAACAAATATTGAGAAAATTTCTATATACCTACAGCAATCTACTATTTAATTCAATCCCTATCAAAATATAATTAATATTTTTCAGTGAAATGGAAAAATAATCCTAAAATTTATATGGAACCAGAAAAGACCCCAAATAGCCAGAAGAGTATTGTAAAAGAAAATCAAAGTTGGCAACATCACAATTCCAGACTTCAAGTTCTATTACAAAGCTATAATCATTAAGACAGTATGATACTGGCACAAAAACAGAAACAAAGATCAATGGAACAGAAAAGAGAGCCCAGAAATGGACCCTCAACTCTGTGGTCAATTAATCTTTGACAAAGCAGGGAAGAATCTCCAGTGAAAAAAAGAAAGTTTCTTCAACAAATGGTGTTGGGAAAATTGGACAGCCACATGCAGAAGAATGAAACTGGACCATTTCCTTACACTATACACAAAAATAGACTCAAAAATGAATGAAAGAACTCAGTGTGAGATAGGAATCCATCAAAATCCTTGAGGAGAACACAGGTAGCAACCTCTTTGACCTCAGCCACAGCAACTTCTTCCTAGAAACATCACCAAAGGCAAGGGAAACAAGGGCAAAAATTAACTACTAGGACTCATCAAGATCAAAAGCTTTTGCACAGCAAAGGAAACAGTCAACAAAACCAAAAGACAACTGACAGAATGGGAGAAGATATTTGCAAATGACATATGAGATAAAGGGCTAGTATCCAAAATCTATAAAGAACTTACCAAACTCAACACTCAAAGAGCAAATAATCCAACCAAGAAATGGGCAGAAGACATGAACAGACATTTCTGCAAAGAAGATATCCAGGTGGCCAATAGACACATGACAAAGTGGTCAACATCACTCCACAGCAGGGAAATACAAATCAAAACCTCAATGAGATATCACCTCACACCACTCATAACAGATGTTGGTGAGAATGTGGAGAAAGAGGAACCTTCCTACACTGTTGGTGGGAATGCAAGTTGGTGCAGCCACTCTGAAAAGCAGTATGAAGGTTCTTCAAAAAGTTAAAAATAGAGCTACCCTATGACCTAGCAATTGCACTACTAGGCACTGACCCTAAAGATACAAATGTAATGATCTGAAGGGGCACATGCACCCAAATGTTTATAGCGGCAATGTCCACAATAGCCAAACTATAGAAAGAACCTATATGTCAATCAACAGATGAATTGATAAGGAAGAATTTTGGTACACACACACACACACACACATACACACACACAATAGAATACTATGCAGCCATCAAAACCCCCAAATTTTGTCATTTGTGATGATGTGGATGGAACTAGAGGGTATATGCTAAGTGAAATAAGCCAATCAGAGAAAGACAATTATATGATCTTTCTGATATGCGGAATTTGAGAGGCAGGTCATGGGGTGGTGGTGGAAACGAGGGAACAAATGAAACAAGATGGAATTGGGGAGGGAGAAAAACCATTAGAGAATCTCTGGAAACAAACTGAGGGTTGCTGAGGGTGGCAGGGTTGAGGGATAGGGTGGCTGGGTTATGGACATTGGGGAAGGTGTGTGCTATGGTGAGTGCTATGAAGTGTGTTAGACTGAGGATTCACAGACTTGTACCCCTGAAGCAAATGTTGCATTGTATGTTAAATACATACATGCATACATACATACATACATACATAAAGACGCTAAGGTTAACTTAAGAATTTAAGACGCTAAGTTATGTGGTAAAAGAGAGGATCTTTAGGAGGTTGACAATTAGGCTTGGCGTCTACTCTATCAGGATAAATATATAAATAACAGAGTTACTTAAAAGCCACTGAATGTTCAAACTGTGTCTTATCTCTAACTTCATCAAAATGGAGTCAGTCTATTTTCTCCTTTTCCAATCTAGCATCCAGATTCTGGGAAGGTACGTCACATAAGCAGACTCACAGCATGACATGTATCCATGATCTAGTTGCAAAAGAGGATGAAACTGTATCAGGCAGATTCTGTCTCTGCAATAGGATGCACGCTCAGCTGCTCGAAGCAGAGAACTCCCCGTCCTTAACATAGGAATGGAGGTGCGGTGTTTCAAGCTTGATAGTATGCAAATGCCATTAGAGTTCTAATGTTATTAAGTGTATAATTATTTTTAAAGGCATTAAATCATATAATTACATCATGTTAAAGGTAAAAATGACAACTGTGATAACAAGGATAGCAAATTTTATGTATTTTTAGTATATATAAACTGTTATTTTATATATATGTATAAATACATATATATAAATATAAAAACTATTACTAAATGGGTGTGCATATATGTATATATGTGTGTACATGCATGTCACCAGTCTGAAGAGCCCCTTGCAGATAAGAGCTAATTGGTACTGAATTTATTTTGTGCCCAGCCCAGATATAATCCTCATGATTACTACGATACAAGAACCTAATCCTAATCAATCAGAGTTGGCATTTAAGATAAAATCTACTTGCAAGCATAAAACCACATTATTGTTCAAATGAGAAATCAGAGATTGAAAGACCTTAAAGAACATTCTCAAGTTACTTAGCAAGACAGATAGTTAATGGGAAACTCAGGGCTAATGGCTAATGGCTAACATTTATCTGGCTTCTCAATCTACCAGTCACTATTCTGAGTGCTTTATGTGTAATAATGCATTTAATCCTCATAACAACCATGTAAGATAAGCATTACTATAATTCTCACTTTATGAATATGATGACTGAAGCACAGAATAATAATTTATAGATTCAGGATTGGAATCCAGGTAATCTAGATCAAAAATCCATGCTCTTCTCCATGATGCTAAACTTCTCACAAAACTTAAAAGTACAAATTCTGGCCTTAATAACTACTCTTATCAAACTACTCTTCTCATCTAAAAATTAGTTCTCTTGTACACTCGGGATTTTCTTATAGTATCTCTTGGGTATTAAATATATGATGCATATATACATATTACTATATGAAGCCAATTAGAGGTGAAGAATACAATAATTGAAATGAAAAATACTTTAGAGGGACTCAACATCTGCTTAGATGATACAGAAGAATAGATCAGTGATCTGGACGACAGGGTAGTAGAAAGCACTCAAGATGGACAGCAAAAAAAGAAAACAGAATTTTAAAAATGAGGATAGGGACCTTTGAGACAGTGTCAGATATACTATGCTTATATAATAGAGGTCCCAGAAGGAGAAGAGAAAAAGGGGTGAAAACTTATCTGAAGAAATAATAGCTAAAAACTTCTATATGATGGGGTACCTATAAAAGACTCACTTTAGACCCAAAGACATACAGATATGAACAGACAAGTTACTAGAAACAAATGTGAATCATTAATCAAAAAACAACAAACACACAAAAGTTCAGGACTAGATGGCTTCACGTGAGAAACCTACCAAACATAAAAAGTAGAATTAATACCTTCTCTCCTCAAAGTATTTGAAAAAACGGAAGAAGAAGGAATGCTTTCAAGTTAATTAGAAGAGGCCAGCACTACCCTATACTAAAATTAGACAAACACACTACCAAAAAAAGGGAAAATTAAAGACCAACATCCCTAATAAATGTAGGTGCAAAATCCTCAACAAAATATTAGCAAACTAAATTCAGTAACACCTGGGCACCTTGGGGACTCACTCAGTTCATTCAGCATCTGACTTCAGCTGAGGTCATGATCCCAGAGTGTGGGATCAAACCCTGTGTCAGCCTCAGTGGGGCACCTGCTTCTCTCTCTCTCTCTCTGCCTGCCACTCTGCCTTCTTGTGCTCTCTCTCTTTCTCTGCAAATAAATAAATAAAAGCTTCACTAAATAAATAAATAAATAAATAAATAAATAAATAAATAAAAATTTTACGCTCATGTTTAAGAAGGAAAAAAAAAGTCCCAAGACACAGACTTGTGACTTATATTATCTCTGGTTCTTTGTTTTTCTTATTTGTAAAACAAAATTAGAGGATATGCTTCTAAAATGTGTTCACATGGTGCAAAAAACCTCTTAAATTAAGGGGATTTTTCAAATAATGAATTTGAGAATATTCAAGATATTTAATCAAAATAAATATCCAGGATGAGTGTAGGGTATAGGGAGAATGTCAGAAATGGCACAGAGTCCTCAGTATTGAGGAGAGTAGTGATCAAACCATCTGATACTTGGGTGAGTAAGTGGGTAGGAGGGACACTAGAAAATATTAGAAAGAATAGTGCCCGCAACTCACCCAGGGCCAGAAATAGTTTTTTCTCCCAAGCCAGCCAGAAACACTTAATAATTCAAGGGGTACTAGGCAGGAAAATCATTAAGATCTTGCCTCAGTAGCATAGAATAAATTGACCCTGTACTAAATGATGTTATAGTCCTGCCTAATAAAGCTTAAAAATAAAACTTGAAAGTTTCATGCAGTTTCCAAGAAATTTAATTGCACATCAAAAACAAATTTCAATAAAATTTATAGGATTACAAAAAATATCAAGCATCCAGAAAAAAAACATTACAGTGTCTGACATTTACTCAAAAAATTGTCAGGCAGGGAGAGAACAGAAAAATACTACTGACAGTGAGAGGGATAAAACTATCAAAACTGACCCAAATGTAAGCATTAGCAGAGAGACATTAAAAATTATTATTACTATATCCCATATGTTCAATAAACTAGAAGATTAATCATGTTAAATAAAGACAGGTAAGATATGAAAAAGACTCAAATAAAAACTCCAGACATGAAAACTGTATTATCTAAGTATACATGTCATGAAAAATACACTGAATGGGATTAATTCAGATTAGACATTGCCAGAGAAGAGATTAGTCGTAAATTAAAGAATAGGGAAGGAAACTATAAAAATGAAATGCAGAAAGATACAAGGTTGGGCACCTAGGTGGCTCAGTGGGTTAAAGCCTCTGCCTTCGGTTCAGGTCATGATCCCAGAGTCCTGGGATTGAGCCCCCAGTTGGGCTCTCTGCTCAGCAGGGAGCCTGCTTCCCTTCCTCTCTCTCTGCCTGCCTCTGCCTACTTGTGATCTCTCTGTCAAGTAAATAAATAAAATCTTTTTTAAAAAAGGAAGATACAAAGTCAATATACAAAAATCAATTGTTTTTCTATATAATAGCAAGGAGTACTCAGAAATTGAAATTAATATACAAATGACAAATACCAAATGAAATGATTCCCAACATCATTCATCATTAGGGAAATCCATATTTAAACCACAATGAGATAACACTAAACACTTATTAAAATGCCATTAATTCAGTACCATTCCTAGTGTTAGTTAGGATGTGGATCAACTAGAAATTTCATGAAGATATTTGCTCTATTACCCACACATCAGAAAGGACCTCCTTGACCACGCTGTCAACTTATTTTTCATACATGAAACCTTTGGCATAAAGTTTAGTGACTGACATTCTGATATCTTCACAAAACCTACTGTAAGCTTCCAGATGACCCTTAATGATTCTCCCTGTGCTATCTCAGTCTTGAATGAGGGGAAAGGAAGTGTATTCTATATACTATATATAAGTGTATTCTATAAGTGTATTCTACATACTATATTCTATAATAATTTAATATATTTATATTAATATAAACTATTAATATATTAATATTTATATAAATATAATTTATATTAATTTATAATAGAATTTAATATATTCTATATTAAATATAAGTGTATTCTATATACTATATTCTGCAGATTTTTGCAGATAAATTAAGATGTAGTTCTCATTTCCAGGGCAAGACTGAGAAAAGGTTCTAGTCTACTATTCCTGTTAAATTATACATATAGATTTAAATACATGCCATTTTATCATGATAAATGCCTTTTATAGAATTTACCTATCTGCTATATGCTATATAGCATATATACCTACATGCTATGAAAGGCATTTATCATGATAAAATAGCATGTATTTAAACAGGATTCATGACTTGATATGCATAACTATTTGTCACTGATAACCTTAAAGGATAAAGCATCAAGGTGGCCTGTATTTTTTCAGGTGACGTTCTTCAACTTACCCAATTTCAGATGAGTCAGGGTAGTTACCTTTCATATAGGTCTATGAGCCATAGCTGAACATATTACTGTTTCTAACTCTAATGATTTTTTATCCTCTGGAGTAACCACTTCTAAACTCCTGCTCACCTTATTGATTTAAGTCAATGAAACACAAGTTATAAGAACTCAGTGAGAAACTAGGGATGAAAGCAATTTCAAGGATGGGGCTAAAACATTGGCCTTGGACCCAATCAGTTCCTAGTATTCTTATTTCAAAAAGAAAAACACTGATATGCTTCTGGTTTTGTTTTTATTTGTTTTGTGGGGGCAGCGTGGTTAAGTGACTTCTGGGCGATCTGCTTGAAATTCTCCTAAGAGGCCCCATGACAGTTTTAGCAACTCTTGGAGTACAGTTTGAAAACACAAATATAATACAATTTTCATTTTATAAACTCAGAAAAGTTAAGTGACTTATAAATATTCACATAGCTAGTGGGAATTTTTCTAACAAGGTGTCTTCTATAACCAGTCCCCTCTTAACATTCAGTAAAATGGATGTACTTTCCATGTCGGCTCTCTAGACTCAGCTCACATCTCACTGATTCTCAGTAACTCATGCCATCAAACAAGGATATACCTTCCTTGATAAAAAAAAGAGGGAGCAGACTGCCTAACCTACCAAGCAACTCAGGCTTTAGGGTAGTCTGATATTTTCTTCTGCACCATGAGTCTTTATTCAGATGACATCCCTCAGTTGTATCTTATCTTACCTGAAGCTTATCCAGTCATTGCCTCTCTGAGATTCAGTGACAGACTCTGTCTTGTATACATTAAATACTCAGAGGCTAAATTAGAATGGTAAGTATGTCTTTTTTTTTTAATGATTTTATTTATTTGACAGAGAGCGATCACAAGTAGAGAGAGAGAAGAAGGAACAGGCTCCCTGCCTAGCAGAGACCCCGATGTGGGATTCGATCCCAGGACCCTGAGATCATGACCTGAGCTGAAGGCAGAGGCTTAACCCACTGAGCCACCCAGGCAGCCCCAGAATGGTAAGTATGTCTTGACTGATAGGCCAGCTACAATCTATTGGAAATGACTACATGGGGCTGTTTCTGTTTTCTTTTTCTTTTCTTTTTTTTTTTTTTTAACAATTATGAATTGGTGTCCAAACTCACAAGAAACAAATTTCATGACTGAATAACAAAGAGTGCTATGACCTCTAGACAGTTATATTTTGGCACCCATGCCATCTACATGCCCCAGTTTTCCTGAATCTTATAAGAACCCCTAGAAGGCAGAGCATTAATACCATATAACTACCTTTCCTGATTAAGTAACCAGCCCCCTGAACTTTTACAATGACTCTTGGCTCCACACTAGTTACTCTTCTAGGCTTTGAACTTCTTACTCCTTGCCTCACTCCACTCTCCTTCTGTCTTAATTTTCAGGCCAACTGCTGCTTTTCCCTCTGAGTTTTGGTATATTTAGCTTCTTAATTTTTTGCAGACTTAATGTCCTTCCTCGGGGACATAGCATTCAACTATTTTGTGCATTAGAGTTACATGTGAACATTTTCCAAAATATGTATTCCCAAATAATCTGACACATTGAATTTATAATATAGCCTGAGATTTCATTTGTTTTAGAAGTTGCCTAGGTAAATTAGTAGCATGAAAGAAATAAGAACCATTACCATAAACCATATTTCTATTCAGATTTCCTCAAATTCGAGTGTTTGAAACCTTATGGTTCCCACTGGGATTGGACAGTTTTGAAGCTAGGAAAGAGACAATGTTCGAAAGGTAGTCAAATTCCGTTTATGTAAACTAACTAGAAAAAAAGGTGAGGGGATTTATGTCATCAGAAATTTGTTCAGATGATAAATAAAGTTTATACTACATAAATTTTAAATGAAGTGTGCTCTAGATCTATTTTCTAGAATAACTTTGAAGTTAAATGTATAAATATTTATATAAATACAGATAACTGTCATGATTTATCCAGAATTTGAAAAGACAATTAAGATCCATTAGGATAGTGTAGCTTCAACAAATATATATTTAATGAAATAAATACTAGATTTTTTATTTCATAATCATTAGACTAAGCTTACTTTGATGAATAAGCAAGAATATTTGTAACTGAAAACAGTTCAGGGAAAGTAGTCATAGCCGTGGTATAGTAGTACTAGTGGTATTAGTACTAGAGCCAGTAGTTTATGATACTACATATAGAAACAGTATGCAGTGTACTTGAAAATATTAACCCAGAACAACCATAAAAAAATGGTAAGAGAATGGAAAAAACGATAAGGAAAAAAAAATTACAAAAACAAAGGTCAAATTTAAAAATATTTTAAGAATCATTAATAGTGGTAGTAGTATTAGAATTGCTGTTCAGAGCCTATTGTGAAAAAGTGAAATAAAGTAATGTGTAATTATTGGATACTCTAATTCTGTTATCCCATTGTTCTTGAGAACCCAGATTCTTTATGTGAAAGAAAGTACATGTAAATTAGAAATTAAGTTAAAATTTTTGTGGTCCTGAACCTGAATTGAAAATATCACTCTCAACTCAAAATATGCATATATAGCCTGATTCTTTCCACTAAAAAGACCACGTGACAAGAACCAACCCAGTAATAATGAACATGTCTAAGTTCTTGAAAATAAATAGAAAGCAGGAAAAAAGGAAGAAAAGAAAGAAGGGAAAAAATAAAGAGAGGGAGGAGGGACAGAGGGAAAGACAGGGAGAGAGAAAATTTCTTCGAAGAAATTTTGTTTCCTTTTTTTTTTTTTTTTTTTTTTTAAGTAGGCTCCATGCCCAGTGTGGAGCCCAACATAGGGCCTGAAGTCATGACTCTGAGATCAAGAGTCAGATGCTTAACCGACTGAGCCACCCAGGCACCCCCCAAAGTATTTTTGAAATAATAATAAGCCATTGCAAAGTGCTGGAACTGTTCAAATATGTTTAAATCCATGAATTCTTAATGATATTTTAAAAAATTATAAGAAATATAGGGAGGTAACTATATTTTAAAAATAAAAAAAAATTTATTCTGATTTTTCTTTAAGTTTTCCTACATACTTTTCTGCATTGTTCCACCAGGTAAGCAAATAGTGAGAGAGGAGGTGGGGGAAACGTTTCCTTGTGAAGTTATTATAACTCATAAAGGAAAATTAAATGATTAAAATGTCACCATGTTGCAACTCCAGTTAATTACTGGATGTGGGGATTGATTGTCAACATTTCTAACATCACCAAAAGAGACAGACATTTCTACAGTCTTGCAATATACTACATACAATTTTGTCAGAGAAATAATTCTTAAAAGTAATTCAGTCTCTGGCCTCTTGTTTTTGCTCACAATTATGCGTAACACATCTTTTTACTACATAGTACACCAAAGTGAAAGGAAAAGCTACAAAACAATTTTTAGTCCTACTCTCTAAGTTTTGGCACTTGTAAAATGAACCATTTGCACTAAATGTTATCTCTGTGTTGGTATGTATGTGCATGTGTGTGTGTGTGTGTGTTCCATTTTTATTTATTTTTTAAAAGACTTTATTTATTTGACAGAGAGAGAGAGAACACGTAGGCAGAGAGGGAGGGGGAAGCGGGTTCCCTGCTGAGCAGAGAGCATGATGCGGGGCTCTATCCCAGGACTCTGAGATCATGACCTGAGCCGGAGGCAGAGGCTTAACCCACTGAGCCACCCAGGCACATTGACCATTTTTAGAACATTCTAGAATATTACTTTCTTGTTGGTTTTATTTGAGTATCAGGTGAGTAATACAAAATTTCCATGTAGACCCATTTTCATCACATTTTGCACTATCAAAATCATTTCATACATATTATTCCACTTAATCTTCAAAGCACTGTTTATAGGCAGATCAGAGCCATCACAGACTACAAAGCACACTTGACTTAAGCAGACCGGGGAGTAAACTGGTGTAGTAAGGCTTGAAAATATATGTCTTGTTGCTCATTTAGCAAAACAAAAACAAAACACTTTTTTCATATTGTATTTGAAGATTCAACCTGGAAAGAATAAAAACACTTGCCCCTTCTTTAAAAAGGAAATTCAGACATTCACATTTCTGATAACTGTAATTATCACTGAGGAACAGCAAAATTAGTTTATTTAGTTTGGGGGATTTTTGAAGGATGGCAGCCTTAGGTGACTTTTAGTGGATTTAAAGGTCAGAATGGGGGAGGTATAAGAGATGTGAGACTTGCAGGAAAAGAATTATGAGGAGAAGAAACAGGAATACAAAGTACTGATTAGGTCCACAGTTTTAGGTATCTGGGCCCCATCCCTGAAAGAGGCCTCATGGCTTATCCTTGGCCTGAGAAGTGTTAGAGCCAGGACACTCACACAAGGAAGGACTGCTGGGAAGAGTGTTATCACAATGCCCAGGAGCTGAACCAGAGAAAAATCCCACATATCCAGCCCAAATCCTTCTTGGCTAAGCAATCAGCAGTTCAGTGGGTGGCAACTTCATTGAATTTATAGTTTAAAATCTCTCTTTAAAAGAAAGAAAATAAAGATTTTATACATTTCTTTGAGAAAGAGAGAAAGCATGAGCAGGGGTGAGCAAAAGAGACAGACTCCCCACTGAGTAGGGAGCACAGTGCAGGGTTCCATTCCAGGACCTTGGGATCATTACCTGAACTGAAGCTGAGCCACCCAGGTTTCACTTTCCAGAGGTGTAGTATCTGAGTGGAAGCATTGCCAATAGTTCTGGGACCTAACCATTTGGCTTTTCGATGAGGAAGCTGCCGTCTGCTTCCTGCAAACACAGATACTTGTAAAACTTTGGAAACTACTCAAAGGGGTAAGTGTTGGAGAGGAACACCATTCCTATTTATTTCTTGGACAGTAATGCACCACTAGGAAACCCTAAGCTGATAGTAGGGGTTAGTATTTACCCCTATAGAACTGGGAGTGGGCAGTGCTGGGCTGAGAATAGGTGAGCTAAATATATGAGGTCATGTCCTTAAAGAGAATATCAACATTTCTACTACTCTGTCTGAGGGACTTGGACAAGGTCCTGGAGGCTTCAGCAAACAAAAAATCTAGTACTGTAGCTAGCCTCAAGGCAACTTGGAGCTTTAAGTATGAGAATATGTACAGTGAAGTCAGTAGCATTATCTCTTTGTAGGGTTATAAAAAAAATTGTCTTATTTTGTTTTTTAGAAAGGACTCAAGATGGTGACTGGGTTTTAGGATTCAGGCAGGACTGGGTTTTTGATATAGTTACATGGGGTTCTGTGCTGGGAAGGGCTCAGTACTCAGTTTAATGCTCTTCTGTGGTCATCTTTAATTTCTTAATAATTTTCAAATGAGTCCCATGTTTTCATTTTTCATTAAGCCTCACAAATTATGTAGTACCCAATTCTTGGAGAGAGTTTAGTAGTAGATGCTAGTTTGATGAGCAGGGTCGCATGCCATGGGGCTGGAGCTTAGGAAATAGTCCTGTCCCAGTAGAGAACTAGAATGCAGCATAGGAGCAAAGAGGTAACTGAGTTTTCAAACCTGGCTCACATGATTGAGGTTAAAAGATAGAATATACTTAATGGGTTGAATACATGAAGGGATCCTTTCAGGACTCACTAGGTAGAGAACTGAAGGCTACAAGATGAATCGTAGGCTCTCTCTGGTGGCAGAAATTGGGCTTCTGATAAATTCCCTCTCCTAGTTAGGCTGGGACAAAGATTAGATGTGGTTCACACTGTAGATCATGATTATAAGCTTTTCTAAAATGTGGGCTGTCTCATTCTTCTATGGCAATCACAAGTGTAAAATTTTCCAAAATTTCAGCAATATCTTATTCACCTCTAAACCCCCAGAAGAAATAATGCCTAAAACAGAAGAAATGAGCATAGAATGGAATAAAACCAATCCGTAGACCAAAACCTTCAGTGGTTGCAGTTTTATAGATTTAGTGTTAGCAGGAACTTGCTAGATAGGCAGGACAAGTCTTATTTGTCCCCATTATGCAAATGAAAAAGTAGATTTTGATTAAGGAACCCAACCAAATTTACTTCAGTGATATTAGCTGTTACCAGATTTCAGTTCTTGGGATTGTAGACCAATTCTGTCACACTGTCTCCTAAATTAATGACATTTTACTGAACTGAAAATGCATCACCAACTCATTTGTTTGGTGATGAGGACCTGAACATCATTGCTGGATCTTTGTTAGGAAACTCAGTGAAAGTGAGGTTCATGTATCAAAACCAAGAAAGGCTGTGGAGTCTTCATTTCTGATGATTCCAGCCTTCCAAGACATATGAAGGGGGAAATGAGCTATATGATGTTGTCTTCACTTCATTGTCTTTCATTACTGAGCAATTCAAACCCGTGAACTTTTCTGGGTTTGAGAGAACCTAGGACATGAGAACAAGCTGTGATGAGTATTAAAAAAAAAAAAAATCTAGCTTCATCATTTTGTCATATTAATCAATTAAAAAAATAGGCTCTTAGCAATTTCTTTTCCATTATTGCACATTACCAGTCTTTAAAAAATACAGCCTCTCTTCTGTATGGCTTAAGATTCTGTCTAGTGAGTTGAACAACTGAATAATTATCCAGTTAGTTGAATCAGGATAGACTATTGATCTACTTAATATTGCCTGAAATGTATCTGTTAGATTAAAACTGATTGAGAGCCCAAAGCCTATTTGGCTATGTGAAAAACATGATAAAATTTACCGCTTTAAAATTTATGTCTCCACCAAAGACAATGTGATTCTTCCCTGCAGAGGTTTGTTCTCCTTCATGTATATGACTAGATTATTCTGAGTGGTACTTGCTTCCAGATCAGAGCTCACAACCTTGGCTGCAGTTTAGAATCACTTGAGAAGCTTTAAAACACAGGGATGCCCAGTCTGCACAGCAGACCAGTTAAAACAGAATATTTTGAGGAGATTTCCAGGAATCAATATATTATTTTAAAACCCCACGGATAATTCTAACAGACAAACAAGGTAACCATTGCCCTAAATTCTCTTTGACAGCAGAAAATTTAGAATATTTCATACTCTCCTCTAAATGAGCATCTCCTGTCTGAGCATGTATACTTCCATGCCATGGCTATTTATGAAAATTGATTCAGTTTTAAGTTGGTTCATCTGTGGACAATTGCTTAGATGTGTCTAATTTGTCACGAGTATAATAGGCCAGGCCAGGCAAAGTAGTGACAGCAAACCTCGAGTCTGTCCCCACTTCCACCTCACTCTCTTCCTCTCTAGCTATTGTCAACCTGCTTCTTCTATAGTTCTTTCTCTACCAGAACTCAAGGAGCTTTATATCTCCATGTAGACTAGGATTCTAGCCTCTGCCCTTAAAAGATTTGTTGGTTCTGCTTTTACTAGCAAATTCAACTTCATTTCCCCCTTTGGACTTTGCTGTGGTTCCATTCAGTGTCCCCCACCATCTCTGAGGATACTTTCCTTACCTCATATTTGTCAGCAGAGAAACCTAAATCCTGACCCTGAATCCCTTGGGGAAAATTATATAAATTCAACCCAGTCCAAAATCAGAGACCTCTTTAGAGGATTGGGAAAACTAACAGGAGAAGCAAACTGCTTTAGTACATGACTCTCAGTAAAGAAAATTGAAAAATCTCCTTTGACTTCTTACTTAATGACAAATGATAAATTTAGGCTTTGAAGGTTCTTATTCTATAGCTTATAAAAGCCAGGAAAGACAGCCAAACTACTGCTCATTCCACTTTTAGTCAAAAATCCAAGGTTCTTAAGTAAAAGACATACCAGAGTTTAAATACCACAGAGCTGTGTAAAATAAAAGGCTGTGTAAAATAGACGAAGGTAATATGTACAATGGAAAGAGACTTATGTTGGGTCTCTAACATTGCAGTGGCCTATAATTCAGATTATAAATTCCAAGGTAGGGTAGCCCCCTGAGGTATTTGTGAAGCTATTGTCAAGCCAAATGATGCCTAATCAAATTGCAGAAAGTAGTATTTAGGACTTAGTTGGCAGAAATACAGAGTCCTCCATGATGAATCTATACTGAGTAGTACCCCAAGAAGTGCCTTGGAATATGGTCACTGGTGTCAAAACTTTCCCCCAGGTGAAATGGAATGCAAAGTGGCAGGTCTTTAGGCAAGTGATAGTTCATAATATGGTTTCCCAGCTCCTCTAAAGGAGGAAAGGGGGCAGCAAATCCAGTATAATTAATTCCAGGTCAAATCAGGTAACTAAATTTCTTTATGTCTTCAGTGACTCAACATGATCTCTGTCAGCCTGGGGTACAACATGCAGTACAGATGCCCTAATGAAACCTAGTAAAAGATTGAAATTAGAGTTGTTCTTCATAAAGTTTTGACTTGCCTTGTTCTCTCCACATTTATATACATTGTAGTTGTCGTTGTGTGCATGTGAGCAGGTTTTTTTGGAAAAGCATAGCACTGGGTGTGATGCATAAACAATGAATCTTGGAATACTGAAAAAATAAAGTTAAAAAAAAAAGAAAAGCATAGAAAGGGAAGGGCATTATCATTTAGCCAATGACACAGTATGCCAGATACTTCTAGGTATTTTATTGATATATTATTTAATGCAAGGAGATAACCTCTGTATGAAGTTGTTACTTCCATATTTACATATGAAAATGCTAAAGCTGTGAGAGAGTAAGCATTTTTTTTCCTAAAAATCAAATGAATTTTAAATACTGTGGTCAAAATTTGATTAAAGAAATTAAACAATATAGGAAAATGAAATCTCTTGAAGTGTGAAAAAGCAAGCATGAACTTTAAAGACATTGGTCAAGGAATGGCATTATCATCTTTTTTTCCCAAAATTTGATATTAATATGATATCTTAACATTTGGGTCTTTTTTCTAAGAATAGCATTGAAAGATCAGATAAATAGAGTTAGAAAAATCTGATATATTACCTAGGGAAACAGTACACACACCACACACATAAGTAATGTTTACATCAACACTAATAAACACTGCTTAAAATGGGGTGGAAATGCAGACTACTGAGACACAAAATGCCTTGTGTGGAGCAACTATGACCTCCAAATTCTAATGAATGGAGGAGTCAAGAATACTGCTCTGTACCAATTCTAGCCCCCATTGCATTGATGATGAATTCAGTTTAATTATATATTAAGCACCAGAATTCTGGGCTGTGTACCAAGCACAGATAACAAAAAAGGAAAACAAGTATGGCAGAAAGTATATAATTATCATTAGATATTTGCTAACACCTGTGCAGATTCAAAGAAGATACTGTTTCTCTTCTTGGAAGAGTTTGGAAGATTGAAAAAAGTTTTATTGATGAGTTACTTAGCAAATAGTAGACTTTTGAATGAATGAATGAATGAATGAACCTCATTTTCCAACTGGAGTGGGGGTAGAAAGAAGATCATATAAAAGAGGAATTTTTATTTATGATCTGGTCTGCTGAAGTTGAAATGCTGAATGTATGGTCAAGCCTCAGTCCACTTGAGCTGTTTTAACAATACTAAAAAACTGGGTGGTTTGTGTTCAGAGAGACAGACAGACAGACAGACGGACAGGTAACAGGCCAAAACCAAGTCCCAGGCCAGCAAACCAAGACTTCATAACTAACCTAACTGCAGTTTCAACCTCTCCTAGGGATGTAATCTTAAAACAGTAAAGCTGGAATTTCCTGGTCAGCGTTAGTGAGGTCGTCTACCTCACAGGCTCCTTCCATCCCCCAAAGAAAATGAAGTGACTCACTTAACTTGTCTCTCCCCTTCATCCTCTAAATATTTCTCATTCCATCTCTCCAGAACTCTTTTCTATGTGCCATGGGGTGGGATGTTACTTAATTCATGAAACTTTCAATAAAGCCAATAATAAGATCTTTAAATTTTATTCAGTTGAATTTTGTCTTTCAACACTGTAAACAACAGAAATCAATTTCTCACAGTTCTGAAGCCTTGAAGTCCAAGATCAGGGTACCAGTGTGGTTGGCTGAGGGCTATCATCCAGGTTGCATATTCTTATTGTGTCCACACATGCTGGAAGGGACCAGTAACTTCCCTGGTGGGTCTCTATAAGGGTGCTAATTTTCATTCACGAGGGCTTTACCCTCATAACCTTCCAAAGGCCCCAACTCCTAATATTATCACATTAATATTTGAATTTGGTGAGGGGGAAGTCACATAACCATTCAGACTATTGCAGTATGGTCAGGACTAAAAAAAAAAAAAAAAAAAAAAAAAAATAGGTTGCTCATGCCAAGCTTGCTTCTATTCTAAGACATTTCCCTTCACTGTTGTTCTCTCTGCCTGGAATACTTCATACTCCCTTGGTTCACTTATTTTCCTCACTCAGATGGATTCTTATGTATCATTACCTCCTCAGAGATTCCTTTTTTGCCTCTCCTTCCTAAAATAAGGCTCCCTATTATTATTTATAATATGGTTGGCTTTATTATTTTTTAAAAGGTTTTATTTATTTATTTGACAGACAGAGATCACAGGTAGGCAGAGAGGCAGGCAGAGAGAGAGGAGGAAGCAGGCTCCCTGCTGAGCAGAGAGCCCGATGTGGGGCTTGATCCCAGAACCCTGGGATCATGACCTGAGCCGAAGGCAGAGGCTTTAACCCACTGAGCTACCCAGGTGCCCCTATTATTTTTTAAATTAAAACCTGAATTATCAAGTCATCATAGTTTATTTGTTCTTGTCCCTTTCCTCAATGGAATGTAAGCTTCTTAAAGATAGGTACTGTGCCCATTTGCTTTATTACTACACATCTCTACGATCAATGCCAGACATGTTGTACCTTACTGAATGCATGAGAATATCTTAATGATTTTGAAGTAGGAAAAAATTTCTTAGGATAGAAAAAGCACACTATGAAGTAAAAGATTGATATATTTGATTATATTAAAATTCAAAATTTTGTGCTATAAAATAATCTAAATAAAATAAAAAGATAAGTCATGATCTTGAGAAGATTTTTCTTAATGGTACAACTGAAGAGTTATATAAAGAGGTCCCACAAAATAAAAATGAAAAGACAAATAGATAAGGGAAACATTGAAGCAATTTATTAATAGACCATATACAAGAAACAAGAATGTCTGTAAACAGAGATGTTCAACTGCACTAGTCATCAAGGAATGCAAATTAAAATTGTTTTACTCATTAGATTGGAAAAGTATAAAGATATATGTACACTGTACAAGCAAGAAGTGTTGGTAGGGATGTGGAGAGAGAAATTCTTACATTTACTGAAGGAAGTGTAATTGGTACAATGACCTGGGTGTTCTTGGGAGATTCCTGCATAATGACACAGGACAATGAGCATAAGAATATATACTACAGCATCTGCCATTATTGTAAAATATTAGAACAATTTAAATGTCCAAAAACAAGAGAATGGATATAAAAATTATAACATACACATGTTCATATTCTAGAAAAAAGCAAATATCAAACCAAAAAACTAGTAGCTGAGTGATATGTTTAATGGGACAGAATTTCTGTATTTAAAAATCTGAAAAATACTAGGGGTGCCTGGGTGGCTCAGATGGTTCAGTGTCTGCCTTTGGCTCAGGTCATAAACTCTGTGTCCTGGAATCGAGCCCCATCTTGGGCTCCTTGCCCAGTGGGGAATCTGCCTTTCCCTCTCCTGCTCTCCCCAAACCCCAACTTGTGTGTTCTCTCTCTTTCAAATGAATAAATAAAATCTGTTTTAAAAATCTAAAAAATACTAATAAATATTTTATTTATGTATAAATATGTAGCAATATTATGAAAACAAACAGAATAAATTAAAAATCTTACAGTTGTTATCTTTAGAAGGAGGGTTAAATGGGTTCGCAAAAAACATATTGAGTCTAGTTCTTTAGAAAAAAATTGAAGAAAATAAGAATTATGGGTACACTGATGTACTAGCTATATCTTTCAGTAGGTTTGTAATATTTCATTAAAGTTGTGTGTGTATTATAAATGTTGCTTACTTACACGAACCTTAGATACTGTCAAAATACAATTGACATAGTAGGTCACTTCCAATCTTCTAAACCCATTTAATTTCTTACCACTAGCTGATAACCTGGAATCATGTTATGTGGCTGATACCTTTAAACTCTCTTTCTATCCACATATACTTCTATAGCTCTAACCATTTCTCTATATTTGTGCATTGATGGTACTAAAACTATGGTCCCTAGGTGATAATGCCCTCCCTTTTTTTGGTGGACTTTACAAAGAGTTAAGTAATTAGTTATCTAATAGTGCGGTTTGTAAAGTGATGATAATACATCCTTGCCCCAAAATAATCTTCCTGATACTTGAAATACCACAAGTACTACTTTATTCCTTTAAGGTAAGTATCATCCCCTTCATTCTTCTTCATTGAAATGCAAATCTTTCTGGTTAGGATTTGCATTTTAATTAAGCCCCTAACGCTTCAGCATTAATGAGTTTATCTAAGACTTTCTTCTTGACAGAAAAGTACAAGGCTAACTGAAAGGCCTTTTGATCATTTGGGGAAAATGTGAGACATACATGTGTTACTGAAAATAGTGACAAAACACACAGATTAGGGACAAAGCTACATAACAGATTTACTCTAGAGACTTCACAATCCCACAGAATGTTGATGGGATCTATCACATCCTTTCTTTTTCCTAAATTTTAGTCTCACACTTCTCATTCTTGTCCAGAAGGACCTAACCAACTTCCCGGCTTAATAAACTTACCTATAGAATGTTGCCCTCTGTTTTCTATAACTTTTATGATGTCCCCACTAGATTTATTCCTGGGTTGCCAGTATGGTTCAATATTAACAAACCAAACAATGTGATATTTCACATCAGTAAGAGAAAAGATAAGAATTCTAGGATCATTTCATTAGATGCTGAAAAAAGCATTTGACAAAGTACAATATCTGTTCATAATAAAAAACCCCTAAGAAGTAGGTTTAGATAGAACATACCTCAACACAATAAAGGCCTTAGATGGAGCACTTAGGTGGCATAGTCTTTTAAGAGTTGGACTCTTGGTTTGGGCTCTCATTGTGATCTCAGAGTCGTGATCTCTTGTCAATGAGATCAAGCCCCATGTTGGGCTTCATACTCAACATGGAATCTGATTGAGACTCTCTCCCTCTGCCTCTGCCCCTCTCCCCTGTTCTCTTTCTCTAAAGTAAGTAAATAAATGTTTAAAAAAATAAATTCCTTATATGAAAAACCCACATCTAATGCAATCCTCAATGGGGAAAATCTTAAAGACTTTCCCCCAAGATCAGGAAAAATGTAAGGCTATCCATTCTCACCTCTTTAATTCAACATATTACTAGAAGTCCTAGCCACAGCAATTAGACAACCAAAAGAAATAAAAAGGATCCAAATCAGCAAAGAAGTAAAACTTTCACTATTTGCTGATGACATGATACTATATATGGAAAACACAAAGGAATCCACCAAAAAAAAAAAAAAAATGCTAGAACTGATTAACAAATTCAGTAAAATTGCAGGATACAAAATCAATGCATAGAAATCTGTTGCATTTCTGTACACCAATAATGAAGCAGCAGAAAGAGGAATTAAGAAAACAATCCCATTTACAGTTACACCAAAAAAAATGTGATACCTAGAATGAACTTAACCAAAGAGGTGAAAGACCTATACTCTGAAAACTACAGAAAACTGATTGAAAAAAAATTGAAGAGGACACAAGAGATATTCTATGCCCATGGATTGGAAGAAGTACTGTTTATATGTCCATACTACTCAAAGCAATCTACAAATTTAATGCAATCTCAATCAAAATACCAAGAACATTTTTCACTAGAGCTAGAACAAATAATCTTAACATTTTCATGGAACCATAAAAGACCCTGATTAGCCAAAGCAATATTGAAAAAGAAAGGCAAAGCTGAGGCATCATAACTCCAGACTTTAAGTTCTATCACGAAGCTGTAGTGATCAAACAGTATGGTACTGGCACAAAAATAGGCACATAGACTAATAGCAAAATAAAAAATAGAAATATAAAAGTATAAAAAAATAGAAAAAATAGAAAACCCACAACTGTATGGTCAATTTTTGACAAACAGGAAAGAATATCCAATGGAGATAAGCAGTCTCTTCAACAAATGGTGCTGGGAAAACTGGACACTAATATGCAAATTACATTTTATATTATATTATATTTTATATTACACCAAATATAAAATAAATTCAAAATGGTCTAAAGACCTAAATGTGAGACAAGAAATCAAAATCCTAGAAGAGAACACAGGCAGTGACCTCTTTGACTTGGGCCATAGCAACTTTTTTCTAGATATGTCTCTAGAGACAAGGGAAACCAAAGCAAAAATGAACTCTTGGGACCACATCAAAATAAAGAGCTTCTGTACAGCAAAGGAGACAATCAACAAAACTAAAAGGCAACCTTTGGAATGGGAGAAAATATTTGCAAATGACATTTGGTGAATGTATCCAAAATATATAAAGAATTTATACAACTCAACATCCAAAAAACAATCAAATTAAAATGGTCAGAAGACATGAACAAACATTTCTCCACGAAGACATCCAGAAGACCAACAGACATATAAAAAGATGTTCAACATCACTTACAACCTGTGAAATGCAAATCAAAACTACAATGATATATCATATCACACCTGTCAAAATAGCTAGAAGTCAACAACACATGGAACAACAGGTGTTGGTGAAAATGTGGAGAAAAAGAAACACTTGTATACTGTTGGGAATGCAAACTGGTGCTGCCACTGTGGAAAACACTATGAAGGTTCCTCAAAAAGTTAAAAATAGAGCTATCCTACAACTTAGGAATCACACTACTCATCACTTACCCAAAGAATATAAAAACACTAATTTGAAGAGATATATGCACTCCTAATGTTTATTGCAGCATTCTTTTCTTTTCTTTTTATTTATTTTTTTTATTTGACAGAGAGAGATCACAAGTAGGCAGAGAGGCAGGCAGAGAGAGAGAGAGAGAGAGAGAGAGGAGGAAGCAGGCTCCCTGCTGAGCAGAGAGCCCAATGCGGGACTCGATCCCAGGACCCTGAGATCATGACCTGAGCCGAAGGCAGCGGCTTAACCCACTGAGCCACCTGCAGCATTATTTTCAATAGCCAAATTATGAAAGCAGCCCAAGTGTCCACTGATAGATGAATGGATAGAGATATATTACTCTAAATAGATATATATCTATATATAAAATGAAATATTATTTAGATATATATCTAATAGATATGTAACTATATATAAAATGGAATATTATTTCAGAATGAAATCTTGCCATTTACAATGACAAGGATGTAGTTAGAGAGTAGAGTACTAAGTGAAATAAATCAGTCAGAGAAAGACAAACACTCTATGATTTCACTCATATGTAGAATTTAAGAAACAAAACAAATGAGCAAAGGGAAAAGAGAGAGAGAGAAAGACAGAAACAGAGAAACCAAGAAATAGACTCTTAACTATAGAGGAACAAACTGATGATTACCGGAGGAGAGGTGGGTGAGAGGGTAGGTGAAATAGGTGATGAGGATTAAGAAGTGCACTTGTGATGAGCACTGAGTGATATATGGAAGTACTGAATCACTATATTGTAAATATGACATTTTGTAAATCTAATATAGTAAATATATAGTAAATCTGACTATATTGTAAATCTAACATTACACTATATGTTGACTAAATAGAATTAAAATAAAAACTTTAAAAAAATGATGTCTGCATTAGCCAATTTAGTAATTTCCTTCAATGTAACATTGTGATGGAATTCCAAAATCCTGGGTCTCAGAAGAACCTTAGATGTTCTTCCTATTTTAGTAAAATTCTACAATATCTTTGAGCCTCTAAATTCTCATCAATAAAATAAGCAAAATAGTAATATAATAAATGAATATAATGATATCTAAACACTTAGCTCACAGATTTCTATATAGGATCAAGATGAATGAAGCCTATATAAGTATCTTATAAAATACAGTGATCTACTTATATGTGTTATTGTAGATGTTTGTCATTGCAGATAATAATAAATCTATATCAAATCTATATAAGTTTTGCCTGTATTAGTCTGTTATTCTTTCACTGTTCCTGCCAGCCTTTGAACACCAACTTCATCCTCAACCTGGTGGCTTCACATCACAAAGTGGCTGCCAGTAGCAAATTGACCTACCTCCTTTTTCAAAAATTTCAGGGATTGTGGGGAGAGAAAGTCAAATTTCATAACCATCAAATGTGTTTCCGGGTGTCATGCTTCTTCTCAACCATTGAAGCTTGCTGACCATCTCTGTATGAAGAGTGTCATACATTGATTGGCACAGGCTTTCACTGTCCATACCAAAGAAGTGATGAGATTACCTAGACTGGCTTAGGTCAACCAGAACCTACCTCTGGGAATGAGGTCAATCCTACCAAATTTCAATGAAGATCTATGAAATGGTTATATCATTTATATTTATTATCAGTTGGCATTTACACATTGTTTTATTATTTTTAACAATATTAACTATACAACCATTATTATCAATATTCCTGCTATTTATACTATACTACTATTACTATTTCTACCACAGTTACAGTATTTTTCTAGGAAATGAAAAGCAGTTAAACATGTATAGTACTGTGACTACTTTGTTAAGGACAATGAACACACAGTTGATCTAATTACATTGCAAAATGAGGTTTCACTATCAGTATATGTTAGAATATATTTGTTTTTTAACTCAAAGAAGTTTTTTCCCCGTTTGTTAATTAATCCTTGGGACACATTGTTGGTGGTATCCTTTCATGAGAATTGAAGTGATTATCTTCAAACTAAGCTTGCCTCTTCTCTTCATTCATTAATGTACAATTTGTCTTAGAAATTCATTGAAATTGGTTTAATAAACAAAATCAAAATGAACATAGTAGAGAAACATAATTTTTGGAACCTGAGGAATCATGTCTGTCTTTATTGATTACCTTTAAACAAAATGAAAGAATCAATAAAGTATAATTTCTGGAGGGTGATTCAGACAGACTTCTGGTTTTAGAATGTTCAAAACTCTGTCATGACCCTTTTCTACTATGATAATTCTGATTCTATAAATTTATGAATAAAAAACATGACTGGGGAGCACTTTGGAGCATTTAGTTGAAACTTTGAATATTGATATTAACAGATACCATCTTAAAGTCACAAATAAGATGATGAAACCCATAAACAATATATTTGGAAACATCTAACTTGGCAACAACCCTATGAAGTAGGAAAGAATGGATTCAGAGGCTTATTCTTTTATTTTTTTTTTTAAGATTTTATTTATTTATTTGACAGAGAGAGACACAGCAAGAGAAGGAATACCACAGGGGGAATGGGAGGGGAGAACCAGGCTTCTTGCTGAGTAAGGAGCCCAATGTGGGGCTTAATCCTAGGACCCTGGGATCATGACCCCAGCCAAAGGCTTAATGACTGAGCCACCCAGGCACCCCTCAGAGGCTCATTCTACATCGAGGCACTAAGTCTTCAAAACAAAACTACTTTCACTCACCATCTCAGAGTCTACAGATAGTGGCAACCTATTCTTGAATTGGAGAAGATAATATATGCAACCTGTTCTTTAAAAACAACAACAAAAGACTCTAAAACTACTATGTATGTTGAATATTTTGAAACAAGAAGAGCCTGGAAGACTTGTTACACCATGTAAGTGATTAATAAACAAGTGCTGAAGATACAAGCAGCATCATAGGATTAGGTATTGCATAAAAGAAAAAGGAATCAAATTTAAAAGATATTATAATGCTAAAATTTATATGGAACCAGAAAAGACCTCGAATAGCCAAAGGGATATTGAAAAAGAAAGCCAACGTTGGTGGCATCACAATTCCGGACTTCAAGCTCTATTACAAAGCTGTCATCATCAAGACAGCATGGTACTGGCACAAAAACAGACACATAGATCAATGGAACAGAATAGAGAGCCCAGAAATAGACCCTCAACTCTATGGTCAACTAATCTTCGACAAAGCAGGAAAGAATGTCCAATGGAAAAAAGACAGCCTTTTCAATAAATGGTGCTGGGAAAATTGGACAGCCACATGCAGAAAAATGAAATTGGACCATTTCCTTACACCACACACGAAAATAGACTCAAAATGGATGAAGGACCTCAATGTACGAAAGGAATCCATCAAAATCCTTGAGGAGAACATGGGCAGCAACCTCTTCGACCTCTGCCGCAGCAACATCTTCCTAGGAACAACGCAAAAGGCAAGGGAAGCAAGGGAAAAAATGAACTACTGGGATTTCATCAAGATCAAAAGCTTTTGCACAGCAAAGGAAACAGTTAACAAAATCAAAAGACAACTGACAGAATGGGAGAAGATATTTGCAAACGACATATCAGATAAAGGACTAGTGTCCAGAATCTATAAAGAACTTAGCAAACTCAACACCCAAAGAACAAATAATCCAATCAAGAAATGGGCAGAGGACATGAACAGACATTTCTGCAAAGAAGACATCCAGATGGCGAACAGACACATGAAAAAGTGCTCCATATCACTCGGCATCAGGGAAATACAAATCAAAACCACAATGAGATATCACCTCACACCAGTCAGAATGGCTAAAATCAACAAGTCAGGAAATGACAGATGCTGGCGAGGATGCGGAGAAAGGGGAACCCTCCTACACTGTTGGTGGGAATGCAAGCTGGTGCAGCCACTCTGGAAAACAGCATGGAGGTTCCTCAAAATGTTGAAAATAGAACTGCCCTATGACCCAGCAATTGCACTATTGGGTATTTACCCTAAAGATACAAATGTAGTGATCCAAAGGGGCACGTGCACCCGAATGTTTATAGCAGCAATGTCCACAATAGCCAAACTATGGAAAGAACCTAGATGTCCATCAACAGATGAATGGATCAAGAAGATGTGGTATATATACACAATGGAATACTATGCAGCCATCAAAAGAAATGAAATCTTGCCATTTGCAACAACATGGATGGAACTAGAGCGTATCATGCTTAGCGAAATAAGTCAAGCAGAGAAAGACAACTATCATATGATCTCCCTGATATGAGGAAGTGGTGATGCAACATGGAGGCTTAAGTGGGTAGAAGAAGAATAAATGAAACAAGATGGGATTGGGAGGGAGACAAACCATAAGTGACTCTTAATCTCACAAAACAAACTGAGGGTTGCCGGGGGGAGGGGTTTTGGGAGAAGGGGGTGGGATTATGGACATTGGGGAGGGTATGTGATTTGGTGAGTGCTGTGAAGTGTGTAAACCTGGTGATTCACAGACCTGTACCCCTGGGGATAAAAATATATGTTTATAAAAAATAAAAAATTAAAAAAAAAAGATATTATGATGAAAGTGTTACTAGAGTGTGGAGACTGACATGAGGTGAAAAAGCAGAGGTAAAGGGAAATAGTCAATAATGACTTCAAGGCAGTAGGGGAGTAGGATAATGTCACACACACACAAATAAATTGAACAGAAATGCTACTTCTTTTTTTTTAAGATTTTGTTTGTTTATTTGACAGACAGAGATCACAAGTAGGCAGAGAAGCAGGCAGAGAGAGAGAGAGGGAGAAGCAAGCTCCCCGCTGAGCAGAGAGCCTGATGTGGGGCTCGATCCCAGGACCCTGGGATCATGACCTTAGCTAAAGGCAGAGGCTTTAACTCACTGAACCACCCAGGCACATCAGAAATGCTACTTTTAATAGAAAAGTGAAGATACAGATTTTAACTAGGGTGATTTTAAGATGACAAAGAACTTCAAGGTAAATCATTTTAGCAAATAGGAACTCTAAAAGAGATTTTAAAATTACATATATTAGGGGTTCACAGATTTAACAAGTTGGAAGCGACAACAATATTTTTGTGACCAATCTTCTCTTTTGTCATCCTCACTTTTATGAGAATAGACCATTCACACCCATGATTTCATAAGATTTATAAAATATGACATTAATTTCACATCATACCTAATTGTTTGAACTGTGGGTAACTAACAAAAACTTGGCCGATCAGTATTTTCCCCAGAAATTTGGACTTAGAAGTAAGCAATTTCAGGACAGCCTGGTTGATGTGCCTAAAAAAAGAGATCAAAATAGCCAGTGATGCTAATTTTCCATGATGGACATTGGTAAACAAAGAAAACTTGCCTGGAGTGAAAGCAAAGAATAAAACAGATGTATAAAGAGAAACAGAGATGGGGGGACAGATAAAGAGAATTCGGTCTATTTTGGGGTCAAGATATAACTCTGTTCTTGGAATTCTTGGACACATCATATATCCCATCAATAAATGGTTAGCTATTCCACATCATCATAATAAATGATCTTTATGTAAATAGGTTTGTCAGATTTGGCCAATAAAAATTCAGAACTCCTAGTTACTCGTGAAGTTCAGGTAAATAATGAGTACGTTTGTTTTAGTATATGTATGTCCCATGCAATGTTTGGAGTATAACTATACTTTTAAAGGAAAGACCTATAATAGTTGTTTGTCTTGTCAAAATGTAAGCTGAGGAATATTAAAAATTTTAAGAGTTTATTTGAGCAACAATCTATTCAAATTAGATGGCATCCAATCTAGCAGATAGAAAGAAGGTATGAGGACTTGTCAAAATGAAAGACTCTTATAGGCAGAAGGAAACTGGAAAAAGGAAGTTATACTAGGCCAAAAAAGCAAATGGGTTGGTTATTGCAAAGTTACTGTCCTTCAGCAGATGGCAGGGGCCTATCAGGCAGGTAGGTTACCTGACTAGTGTTGACTATGTGATTCCTGATTGACTGGTTTAAGATTCCATTTCTGGGAGAGCTGAAATTGTAATTATATTAAGTCTTGGATTGATGATTCGAGGCTTTATTTTGGGTATTTTATTGTTTCTTAACAATCTGAAATTCATTTTTTAATTGGGTAGACTGTATTTCATATAGCAATTCTATATGTGAGCCATGTAGAGTTGCTTACTGTTCTTTTCAACCAAAATATTCTTAAAATGCAATGGTTGCAGTTAATGAGAAATGATGGTATTTCTGAGGGAGGAAATAAGACAAGTCTGAGAACTGAGTCTTAGGGAGAGAACCATAATCAATTCTGTGATCTCCTAATTTACTTACCTCCCTGAGCACTGGAATGTCTATCACTGGTCAAGTAATCATATTGTCAATTTAAAAAAAAAGAAAGAAAAACTGCTTATTTTTCATATAACTTATACTTGAGTCATTCAACTTCAAAAACCTTGATAATAGAGACCATGTCATTTGTGTGTGTTTCCCACAGCACCTAACTCAGGCCTGGCCACACAATGAACACTAAATAAATACTAGTAAGATTGAAGTTTTCATCATATAGATTACAGGCATAATTAGCTCTCTCTTTTTCTGTGCTGGTTTTTGCTCCTTATGCCCTAAACTGCATTTGAGATTCTTTGAAAGTGGAGAAGCCTTAGAGGACCTCACAGCGTTATAATAGCATTAAAATGAAGAGGAAGAAAGAGGTCTGGGGAGGGGTGGGAAACAAAAGCCCAAAGAAAAAACCTGAAAGAAAGCCCAGCCTTCCTCAACTAAACGCTTCAAGCTCTTGCTTCAGCCTCTGCAGGCAGCAATTACATTCCGAAGGAAAATGTTTTACAATTGTAATTACACATAATAGGAGGAATGTATTTTTCCTTCATCCTACTCCCATGGCGAGTCAATTTAATTTTTAAATACAAGAGACATAATTGATTTTAGCCCTAGATTAGCACTGCAAATGATCTATATGTGTTCTCGCTAATGGAACAAGAGAATTGTCCTCCTTGGAGACTTTTACCCAAACCTGTTCATGCAACAATTACTAGAGTTTGACAGGTTAGTGTGCGACGGGAGGGGTGCGGGAGGGAAACACCCCACTGATTAACAACTGAGCAAAATAATTAATATTATGCTCTTCCCAGTTAATTATGGATTAGGCACAAATATATTATTATCATAGAGGCCACAAAATGATGAGACTGCCTGGAGGAGCCTTGTCCTATTCCCCAGAAAATGGGCTTCCTCTGAGGGTTCCAGGGCAAACCCATTTCTCGATGGGGCTCTCAGGGAAGGGGGTGGATCAGAGGGGGAGCTCATTTTCTCCCGTAATGACAGACCTATCTCTTTTCTGGCAAAGGTTTTCCCATCTGCCCCTCTACCAGGCTGCCATGCAGCTGATGGGTAAATAGAATTGGAATAGCTCAAGGCAAAGCTATGAAACAGGTCATTTATACTCTGCCATTTCACTATCAAAATCTGCCTTTAAGCACAACTTCAGAGTCCAATTCCTGCTCTCACCAAGTTGTCGACTAATCTCCCCTAAAGCAGGATTAGTAACTAGGATATTAGCTTCTAAGACTATAATTCCCAGGTGTGTTTGCATTTTAATCATTGACTACAGGGAAGCAGATCTGGCATGGCTATATCCCTGGAAACATAGTGTAGAGGCCTATGTTCCAGTCCAGACCCCTCCACTGACCAGCCAGGCAATTTCCAAGTTGTAAAATAGGATTATGTTTACCTCATGAGATTGTTGTGATAATTAAGCAAATTACATAATATATTCTGAAAGTCACTAGCAGGATGCTCAATACCTTTGAATGTGTCCATTCTGGGGGTAGGAATGGAATCCTCAAGTCCTAAAGGAATGAAGCTATGGTGATGATGTTATGTGATCCTCGGAATGTCACTTCACCTGTTTAGGGCTTCAGCTGTATCACGTTTAAAAGAATTGCTTATTTATATGATATCTTAGATTCTTTCCCCTTATGAAGTTCCAAGATTTAATTTCTGCAAACTAATAGTATTCTCCTTAATAGCACACAAACACGTGAGGTTGCACAAGTGTAGGAACCCAGCCCTTCAGTCATGAATGGAGACAGTCCTTCAATACATTTATTCAAATATGACTAAATCTTGAAAATAGTCCGTGTTAAGGCTAAGGGCATTGTAGTTGACAGAAATAGTGAGAGCAATTGCCGGCATTTGTTTGCTTGTTTTGTTTTTGTGGGGAAATGGAATGAGGAAAGGGCTAAAGTAACAGTAAACTCCAACTTCAGCGGGCCAGATAACTAATTTGTAAGTCTCACCTTCGCTCCTCGGTTTTACAGCCCAAGCCCCAGATAGACTTAGATATACAGTAAAATCTTACCAACAACTGACCTTTCCTCTCTGATGTCTCTTATCACCCTACCGCATGATTTTACCTCACTCAAATCGTGTCATTTTATGGACATTCTGAGACATGGAAAGATCCATGTGTTTCTGCTTATGTGTGTGTGTCCATGTGTGTATTTGTCACATGTCTGTGTGACTGTTGGCATATATCTGTGTGTGTGTGTGTGTCCACTGTGTCTGTTTGTATTCCCAGAAGGACTACCTTTGGTAGATGTAGGCATCACATAGCTTGTCTTTAATACTAGTGGATGTGTAATATATAGGAAATTGTCTGTATTCCTCGGAAAGCACTAGAGCCTACAGTTCACTGACTAGCTAAATTACTTATGAGTGCTTTGATGTACCAGTAATGTTCAAACTCAAACACCCAAGTACACTCACAAGAGTTTCAGATGGCAGTAAACTGAGCCCATAAAACTCATTCAGACCACTAAGAATAATGGAAAACCATGTTAAAAAAAATTATTTCCATCCCAAATCAAATGACCAAATTTCTTCAAATCAACTGATTAGTCCAATGCCTCATTACTTTTGTATTTTTTTTTAAATACAAATGAATTCCTAAGAAATACAGAAGATTCTGAGGGTTGAAAAATTCTAAGACTAGCAATTATGTATGTTCTGCTCAAGCTGCCCATATGTAGGCAGAAACAATGGTCATTTATTTAGCAAGATATTAGAAGTAATTTTCTCCTTAAAGAGCTTGGATTTCCCACCTTCTTACCTGGATGAATTGGCTTGAAGGATATCAATGTATCTTTATTGTTTTAGAATTGAAATTGGGTGGAAATAGGAATTATTTGTAAGCAAACTGACATTCTGTCATTTTACTGTAGGGAAAATTGAGATCCCAAATAAATCAAATGCTCCCTTATCAGGAGCATGGACCCTTATAACTCTGTACTCTTCCATCATTGACCTGTGACGAACCAAAACAATGATAATGGAGTAAGTGCTTTAAATCTGTATTTAAAGGGGGATCAGAGAGTCCTTGATATCTGGGGTAGAATTAAACATTGAGTGCACTCTTTGTATCACTTAAGCAACAAATTAATTAAAATAGATTTGCATTTTGAAATCGTGATTTGGATGACAAGGTCAAAGTTGTGTAAAAAGATAGCTATACGCTGAAATAGAGAAAAGAGGGTCAGTGAATGAATGGACTGCCTCTCATGGGCAAACAAATCGCACCTCTTTTCTTCGAGTGGGCATTCTAAAAGTTGAGTTTCAGGATCAGTTATGGCTTGCATTTACAAGACAATCACTACCAGACTCAAAGAAATCACTTCTTTCTCTAAATATTTTGTATTCTAGTTAGTTGGCAATCTGCCTCTTTGACATCTCCTGTATGCTACCTTACTGTATCATTTAGCTTCCTAAGAGAAAATATTTGAAGACCTGATAGTGGCTAGGACCTCTTAGGAATCCAGTTGATAATAATTTCCTTTGTCTCCCTCTTCCTTTTAGAATATAAGCTTCTTAAGAAATAAGAGTTACATCTTATTTTAATTCTCCACAGCTCTTAACGTGATGTCGTTTAGATAATAGGCAATCAATAAATATTAGTTGAATCAATGAATTCATGTCTATCTAGGGTCAAGAGTGCAAGAAGTCATTGAGTGGCCAAGCGATTAAGAGAAGCCTGCTTCTACAAGGGTGGAAACTGGATTATTGGTTTCATTAACACCTGAATGACTGGATTGATTGCTAGCTACCAAGGTAAGAAATTTTCTCTGCCCCAGGCACTGTGCTTAGCACTTTGCATAAATTATATATTCACAGGAAACCTGAAAAGTAACTTCATTTTACAGAGAATGAAACTCGGGCACAGAATGATTAAGTAACTAGACCAATGTCACACAGTGAGCAAGCGTGTGGAATTCTATCCTGACCTTTTTCAATGACAATGCAGTTGCCTCTACATCACCTCTAGAATATTTCTGGCAAATAATCCAAATAAGTCAGTTTCCCCATTGTGTATATATCACAGTAAGAACAGGGATATATTCCAGCTGGATTAATTTGAGGAGGCCTTAATAAATGAATAGTTTACAAAAGCACTAATGGGGCGGGGGGTGCGGTGCCTGGGTGGCTGAGTTAGTTGGGCAGCTGCCTTTGACTCAGATCATGATTCCAGGATCCTGGGATTGAGCCCCACATCCGGCTCCCTGGAGAGCCTGCTTATCTCTCTTCCTATGCCTGCCTCTCTGCTTACTAGTGTTCTCTCTCTATCTCTCTGTCAAATAAATAAATAAAATCTTAAAAAAAAAAAAAAAGAAACAAACAAGGAAAAACACAAAGGCACTAACAGTAATAGGAAAATAAGAGATAATGCAATAAATATCCTGTGTTTAGTTACTTCTCTCATAAAGATGAGGGTATTAAGGAGGGCACGTATTGCATGGAGCATTGGGTGTGGTGCATAAACAATGAATCTTTGAACACTGAAAAATTAAAACAAAATTAAAAAAAAAAAAGATGAGGGTTCAAAGGGAAGAAAAAGTCACTGGGACCTGGGGACAGGGAGACTCTATGGGGTGCTCTCTCCTTCCCTGTTTCCTTCTCTACTGTTTGAACCAGTGACCAGCAACTGAGCATTGAACAACAGTGAGCAAACTAGGAGAATAAACTCTAATCCCCTACTGATGCCTCCCATTGGCCAAATCCAAGAGAAAGCTATAGGACAAGGGGTTCTATTTGTAGAGTGCATGTAAGTCAGCCTCCCCAGAGTACAGAACAGGTAGAAAAGGGAGAAATGTAGATCTCAAGGAGCAAACAGAAATTTTTCAGCAAACCCATCATGTAAAGTTAAAAAAAAAAAGTGAATTATGCTCTCTGTGATTTGAGAGCTTTGAAGTCAAGGAAATCTATAAAATAAGAGTAAGTCTTGGATAACTTAAAAAAAGGAATCTATAAAGTTATAAAAAAAAAAAAACTGTAACTGCTGAGTTCAGTTTAAGCCCTCTTTTTTTTTTAATTGAATGACTGGCATCCAGAGCAAATTTATAATGCACCCAAGATATTAATTGGAAAGCAGTTTCAACCAAGAATGAGGGCAGAGCAATAGTGGCAGCACATTTAGCACAGTGGGTAGCTCTGCTTTGTCAGATCAGAATGGCCCCCAGACTGGGAGGGATGCATTTCAATTCCACTTTAACAGCCATGGCACCCTGGAGAAGGAGTGGAAAAATGCCAGCTAACATTTTTAATTTGGGCCTCTAGAGTCAGTATAGATACCTTTTCTTTCAACTCCTTGACCCTCTGCTCTAGTCAATATACAGGCTCGAAATGTTCTCAACGACCCAAATCTTAATTAATATTACTTCTCAGCTGTGATACTACATCTGTTTCCACTGACCTTCAAATGCCCCTTACTTGGCATCCTGGGAGCCCCTTTAATCTTCCCCATCTACAGCCTGCACTCCGGGTGCCCGGCATGGGTCAGAGTGATGGGCATGGATTAGATACTGAATTGATAGAGATGCTCAGTATATGAATAAGTAGCTAAATAAATAAACTGGAAAAAACATGTCTCCCTCCAAGTGAAGAGAGCCGGAGCCAGATATATGTTTTGAGAACATACCAAATGTACAATTAAAAATTTGTATTTTTCAAAGTTGGCTTTTTAAGAAAATGTCTTACATTTCCCTAATGTCCCTGAAATACCTGAGGGTAATTTAGATAGAAAATAGTGGGAAAAGAGAGAACTGAGCATGTATAGAAGCTAGGAGGAGAGAGATGAACATTTTATTCACGTTTCAGTGTTCATTTTATTTTTAAGAGTAGAATTCTCCATTTCTTATGTTCCCATCTGTGGTCCAGTCAGACTCCAAGGTTCCCAGGGGTAAGATATCCCTTTCATATTTCTTATTTATTCCCCTGAAGAGCCCATCACATATGTGATATTCCCTGTAACTGACAAAAAACAGTGGCCAACATCCTTTGCCCTTCTGGTTAGTTATGTTACATACGACTAAACAGAGGATTTCTCTGAGACTATTTGAAAGCACTTGGAAAAGCCACCAGTTGGGAAAGGTTAACGACATACAGTCAAGTCTCTCTTGAATTTGATTTCTTTCAGGATGCAAAGGAATAAATTTTTTAAAAAGCTAGGGTTAAACCATTGAGTAAAGGAATCGGTGGAGGGCAAGTTACTATTAGAAGAGTTTTCAGACAGTTTGTATCCTATGCTCTAACAATTACTGAGACCTTTGTCTTATTACAGGAATTTCCAATATATATAGAAACCAAAGATTTAGATATGAAGGGGAAAATTAATTTCACCACAAGGTTTAGTCTGCCAGCTAAGCAATCTAAGGCAACCACAGATTTATATTCTGACCACTGCCTCTGCATAGGTAATTATATTAACACGTGTTTTCAAATTGCCTCATTGTTTCTCAGAATCCTTTATAGCTTCTTAAATTTTTAATAAAACACCATTTTTTTAAGTGCCTGTCATTTCTCATGGACTGTTATAGCTTTTATTTGCTTTCTACGTATGCATTCTTTGGAGGAGAAAGTTCTGTTTTGTTTCTGTTGTTTTTGCTTTGTTTTGCTTTCCTCCTGTGTCTTCTGTTTGGGATAAGGTAGCTTTGTGTACAGAATACACAGGATTGCTACCTACTGGTTTTATCAAATACGTAGGAGATATAAAATCTTTTGTTGACATCAAGCATGTCATGTTAGAATTATCATGACACTGGGTTATTAAGAGAATTGGGGTCAGGAGAAGCAGGACCAAGGCAGGTGTGTTCACTGTTGACCTTTCAGACCATTTGCTCTAGGACATACGGTCTTTTACTTCTGATGGTCTAAGAAGACTAGGTCCACCCTGCAAAGCACCTGTCCATTCTTTGTCCTCAGCTTCAATCTAGACTGCTGGATCACCATTCATTAGTAGAGGCAAGCTTGAACTTTTTCTTACATATCAGGACACAGCACAGTTTAGGGAAACACATTTTCCTGGTAAAATTGAAAAAATTTCCTGTCTGGTGACTAATACAACATAATAATTTCTTTTTAAATTTCTGCTATAAAAAATTGGATATTTGCAGATTTTAGTTACCTACGGTCAACCACAATCCAGAAGCAGGTGATTCTGCTTATGACATACAGTCAGAAGGCTAATAGTAACCTAACACTACATCACAATGCCTACATGACTCACCTCATTTCATCTTATCAAATTTTAGACATTTTATCATCTCACATTACCATGAGAAGGTCAAATATAGTACAAAATGATATTTTGAGACAGAAAGAGACCACATTCATATAACCTTTATTGTAATATATTGTCATAATTGTCTAATTTTATTATTAGTTATTGTTGATCTCTTACTGTGCCTGATTTAATTAAACCTTTTCATAAGTATATACGTATAGGAAAACAAATACTATATTTAGTATTGGGAGTTATCCTCAGTTTCAGGCATCCACTGGGGGTCTTGGAATGCATTCTGTGCCAATCAGGGGGACTACTATATAAAAGTCTACATAAAATCAAAAGTTAATAAACCATGCTTATATAAATCCAGTGATAGAAGGATTATGTTTTCAGTAGAAATAATTCAGTTAGAGATGCTTCAGGCTATACAAATCCTAAAAGCTCTCTTAGGCATCTACCCTCTTCCTATAGTAAAAACCAAACATGAACTATGTATGATAAGAATCAACCTCTTTTGACTAAGACTTAACTATCTCTCTGGGACCTAATTTCAGCACTTAACTACCATCCTTGCCACCATGCATTAGTCTTCTAGACTAATACTCTGTCACATGTGGTTTAATTCAGTTTCCTCTGTTTTCTAACAGCAAGGAAAAACCTTTTAATTTCTGGAAGAAGGCAAGATTTTCACTAGAAATACTTCCCCCCCATTTGAGTTACATTTATCTCACACATAGAGATCTACTATCTACACTGCCCAAATCGATGCTATGCCACTACCTGCATGTGCACTCGCAGACACCCCCCCAACACACACACATACACACACACACACACACACACACATACCATTCAGGCCAACCTCCAACATGTGTAGAGCCTGAGAATAGAGTAGGAATTTAGGTTCACACTCCTTACAACCAGACATTTAAAAGTTGTTAATCAAACTAATAAAATACTAAATAACCATGTTCTTTTTTTAAATTTAAATTCAATTAGACAATATATAATACATCATTAGTTTTTGATATAATATTCAATGATCCATTAATTGCTTATAACACCCAGTGCTCATCACATTACGTGCCCTCCTTAATTCCCGTCACCCAGTTACCCCATGCCCCACCCACCTCTGTTTCTGCAACCCTCAGTTTGTTTCCAAGTCAAGAGTCTCTCATGATTTATCTCCCTCTCTGATTTCTTTCCATTTGGTTTTAAATAACCATGTGCTACTCTCCAACCTTGATAGCTATACTTTCATAATGACCAGGGAGAGCAAGTTTCAACTCAGAATTCTTCAATTCCTCAGAGTTTCACAGGAGAATGGTAAGTGGAGACACAGCTTCCTGGATACAGTTGTCCATTTTCCTTCTTCCCATTTTTCTTGAACACCCGCCCCCTTGCTCCTAACCTGGTCCTAAAATGTCAGAAAGCTTATATCCACATTTGTGGATACCCCAGCCGGCATGTCAAGCTACACCCTTTGCAAAAGGTGGTCTCTTGGTCACTCTGAGCCTAGGAGTATACACACTACTTTCAAGGCGTGGCATTAGGAGTGGGGAGCCAGGGTAGAGCGGGGCACAAACCCTATAGCAAGCGCAGGATTCTTTGGGCTAAAAATTCCAGGATCCCAGAATTGGGAAAGTTATCTAAAAGTGAAGGGCATGGGCTATTGATGCACATTCTGCTTGAACCCATGGACTCCTCACTTTATAATACAGGTGAGGGCAGGTCCTCTAAAGAATGGAGTTGAGGCAAAGGCTGAGACTTCTCAGGTCTAAGGATGGAGTTTCATGTATAGACCGACATTTCACCTGAAAATTCCACCTGGCTCTTTATTTATGTTACACTTGGACTGGTGTCTCCTGCAACTTTAGAAATGTCATAGACTGCCCTAACTTGAACATGGAAGAAATCCACATTACGCACTTCTATTGAACTCCGTCAGAACAATCCACCATTTAAACTATGTGCTAGAAGAGGATGCTTTCCGATAATTTTTAACTACTTGAGTTGCACAAATATGTAGCTGAACAGCCTGCATCTCAGGCTGAACTGGAATTAAGAGACTGTTCTTGGACGTGGCTCACATTACAAGGGTTTTTCCCAATTTGAGTTCTAAGGCATTTGCTGACATGCAAAGCATAGTGAACAAGGGTATCTATTTTACACATTCACAAATTCTTTCCCCCCTAATCATTATTCTTATTCCCATAAAGATTTTTGAAATAGGGAATTTAAAGTAGAAGATGAATTTATTTCCTAACTTCTTTCACGTTTCTTGTTTAAAACACACACACAGAATATTTATCTGAGCCCGCTATCTAGATTACGGGAGGTCATATGTCTGAGTTCCACTAGGCTTCAAATCATATTTTTCAGGTTGGATAATCCAAATTCATTGATTATTTGAAAAAATTCAAAGTCAGATATATAGTACCTCCAGATATTTCCGAGAGGATCTATGCCTTCTCAGAGGAAATGAGAAGAGAGGAAAAATCCAAATTCTTAGACTTTGAAGTCTCCCTCCTGACAGGTCTATGGAGAACATAGAGAGGCTCTCCATCCTCACTTCTTAGGACAAAATCTTCAACTCAGAGAAACAGAAGCACTAATTCCTAAGACATATCCAAAGACTGACTGCCACAATTGACTTCTAGGGTCCTCCAGGGAGCAATAGTGGTTTTAGACAAAGGTTTCTTGGGCAATCGGTGAAGAGAGAAAATGTAAACGTTGTGTTTTCTTCTTCCCTCATTTCATTGTTATTCCTTTTATTCTTTGTGGTTTTTCCCCTGGTTTTTCATGATCCATTAATCTTTCTACTGTTTCTCATGGAAAAAACCTCTTTTTTTTTTTTAAAGATTTTTTTAAAATTTATTTATTTGACAGAGAGAGACCACAAGTAGGCAGAGAGGCAGGCAGAGAGAGAGAGGAGGAAGCAGGCTCCACACTGAGCAGAGAGCCCAAAGCGGGACTGGATCCCAGGACCCTGGGATCATGACCTGAGCCGAAGGCAGAGGATTTAACCCACTGAGCCACCCAGGCACCCCCAAGACCTCTTTTTAAAAAGGTTGTTTTATCAATATCTATACCTCAGTATTAATTTAATTGATTATTGTATTTATTCAGTTATTGGATGTTTTCACACACAAGGAAATTTATAAAATTCAGAAGATATGAAAATTAATGTGCTAGTATATGAGACTTTAGTGGATTACTAAAAATTGGGAAGATTCCTGAAGAGAAACCATGTGCCACACAATTTACTGTCTACATAAACATGACTTAACTATCATCTTGTTTTCATTAGCATAACTTTACTATTCCAGGAGACTCATTCCAGAAAGATAAAAGTTCCAAATAACTTTATCACTTATTCCTGAATCTTTGGAAAGACCTGTCAACTTTTCAACAAAAAGCATTAACTGATGGTTTACAGTCCAAGATTCTTTTAACCCCTTGCCTCAAATGTACTCTAATCCTAAACTATTGTATCATGATCCTTATTCTACCTTAATAAGTTCTCTGCACTTAACCAGATATCAAAATTTCAATAAATATAGTGGCTTTTCATATTTCTCTCTCTCTCTCTTTTTTTGTTTTGAAGAGAGAGAATGCAGGCGCATGGTGGGGAGGGGTAGGGGGAGAGGGACAGAGAGAGAGAATCCCAAGCAAGTTCCACACCCAGCGTGGTGGAGTCCAATGCAGGGCTGGAACCCACGACCCTGAGATCATGACCTGAACCAAAATCAAGAGTCAGACGTTTAACTGACTGAGCCACACAGGTGCCCCTGTTGCCCTTTTTGAGATAGTAGTTACCCTTACTTCAGTAGACAATAAATTCAGCTTTGTCTTAACAACAGGCTGTTCTGGTAATATTCGTGAGTTGAGTATTTGATGGGTGATGTGAGTTCCTATTTTGGGGACCTGTGCTATTGACGATTTCACAAACCCATTACTCTGTATTGCTTAAAGTGACCTAGATTCTTGGAAACTTCCCGGTTCATTTGCATTGAATGCTCTGGGATTTTCTGCTCAATCCATTTTGGTAAATGAATGTCTGACTCTCTTGCTTATGTGTCAAGTCTAATGATTGTGTAGCCATGTGTTAGATTTTCATCCCCTCAAGCTATTGAGATTGATCACAGATGGACAAAAATACCAGCTTCTCACAAGCCATAATGATTTTGTTTGTGAAAGGAGAAACAAATGAATCCTGAGCCAGCCTTTCATTCAAATGTGTGTGAAGAGATCATAGCCTGCAAGAACTTCTCTGTCTCCCTTTTTAACTATTGCCACCCCTCCTCCTGGCTACAGGAATAAGCAAAGTATATGCCTGTCATAATTAGGTTTTAATTCCCTAATATTAATGATTGTTGTCCTAAGAAAGATGCATAGCATTGTCAGCTGCTGTCATCTATAACTTGATGTGAATCAGTTTGTTAGGGATTTGCCATGTGGCAAGAACAGAAGACTAGACATTGAAAGGGAAGCCAGAATAAACAGGGATAGGAGGAAGAATAATCTGAAGTCTGGAATCAGAGGAGCCTGAAAGCCATGAATGAATCTGATTTGGAGATAGAAAAAACTGACATGGCTTTCGTGCATACTAACACCTTCACAATTTTCTCAAGGTTACTGTGTGAGCTTTTTTGATATCCTCAGTGGTGAAGTGTTCTGTCCATTGGAGGTAAATTTGATTTCGAGAAATAATTAAAATTATATTAATCCAGAGTTAGAAGAAGGGTAACCTTAGGTGATGTAAATTTGAATCCAAAAGTGACGCTGGAAAGAATTAATCAGATTATTTTTTTTATTGTTGTTGTTGCTGTTTCTTGCCTCTGACCTTATTTCAAAGGTAAATACCACAGGTTTTAGCATGAACCTACAAAGCTGACTATGGTGAAGGGTACGCTTTATTTAGGATATGAAATTCTCTTTACTTGTTTAAAATCAGCTGAATTTTGTGTTTTAATTTCATACAAAAATGAAATTCAACCAGCTGGGACTTTTTTTTTTTTTTTTAAATCAAATGTATCCCTATCAGGAGAATCTCATGAAAGATAGGGTTAATATTATTATTTGGAAAATCATATTCTCTCAGTGGAGTTATTTACTAATGTTTAAGCCAGGTGCTAGTTTTTCTGATTCTTTACTTACTTTTTATATACAGTTTAGGACATTCTCTGGGATTTAGTTGTCTTCTTGCTGGAATACTTCTGCACAAGTGTTTCTACAGAGAATTACAACTTAAGCCTGGAAAACATGACCTTTTACACACCTGAAGTCTTATATAAGGTTTTGAAGAGCTTCATATTTAATAAGAGTTTAGGCAGATACAAACTTCTACATTGAAATTACTGTTTTTCTCTTAACATTTTGAAGAGGTTACTCTATCATATTCTTGGTTTTTGTGCTGCTGGTTAGAATTTTGTTATCAATCTGACACTTGTTCCTTGTATACTATCTTCTCATTTATTCTGGAAACTTCAGATTCTCTCAGTATCTCTGACATCCTTAAATTTCAATCAAATATTTCTAAGCTGATGTTCCTTTCTCCAACCTCATCTCTTGTTCAGCAATATTAAATACTTTTAGTCTACCTTTTAAAAAATCTTTGTTTAATTATGAAAATCTCCTTTATTTTTCTCCCATAGTTGCAGTGTTTATGCATTCTTCATATCTGAGCGTTCCTTGATCTGATATTTACATTTATTGATTGATTATCCAGGTTTATACACACTGCGATTCAATTAAACTATTGAATTCTTTATTTTCACTCAATTTTCTTTTTTTTCTTTTTTTTTTTTTTTTTTTTGCCAAATATTACCTTGATCTCATCAGGATGTTTGTTATGTTGGTTTAAAAGGGGGTTATTAATTTTTCATTTGGTATATGTTATTCCAGTTTGTGACTTTTATGAATGATAGTGATGATGCTAATTATGTATTCTTTTTTGTTTGTTGATTGGTTTTCTATTAGCTCATATCCCTCTGGAATACTGGGGTCTTGGCTAATATAAATGAGGAAATATATGAAACTCCAGAGTGTATCTTGAATCCATTAGCTGATTTAGGGACAATAGGAACAGAGGGAAATGTGCCTCAGGGTGAATATTCTATGTTGTTAAAAGCTGAGCTCAATGAAATATTATTTGTGTCTGTTCCCCTACAGGTGACTGCCCTTCAGAGAATTTCTTTTACCCTCTAGCCTAGGGACTAATATTTTTCAAAAGTTCCTCCTTGTATGTAGTTGTGCATTTCCTGAGAATATGTAGGTAAGGGGCTAGATATGCTCAGGGGTCTGTAGGTCTTCTTGCTCATGTTGTCTGCTTGTAGTCCCCGTAGAGGCTACTTCTCTACCAACATTACACCTGCCATCCATTGTTGGCACTGAGAGGTGCTGCCTCCCTCTGCTTATACCCCATAGTGACTCCAGGTGACATTGGCACTCCCAGGCATTGTGGGAGAAAGAAAAACACAAAACTAAGTTTTTCCCAGCCTGATCTCACTGTGGCATGTTGTCCTCATTCATTTTAAGCTATTGTGCTCCTAGAAACCAGGATGCAGTGATCTACATTTTTTAGGGGCTTCTATAATTTTGTCTTCATAAGGTAAGCTGTATCTACAAGAGGAAAGTAGACTATCGGCCTACTAATTTAATAAATCCCCAGGGCTAGTGAGGAAGGGGAAAATATTATATAATTTCCAATATTGTGTTTTTCTATTACCTAGATATCATTTCACTTTACCTTGAGCTTTCTGACAGCCCACAGATCAATCATGAGTGATTATCAGGTTGAGAACCATATGTCTTATCTCTCTAATAGTTTTCAGTGTGCTTGGATATTGAAGAAGCATTGTTGCTAATGGTTCAATGGAATGTGAATAACCCCAAGAATGAACTCAATGGAATCCCTATAGAAGGTCAGAGAGAGGGATAATTGTTGTGAAGTGAGATGATAAAGGCAGAATAATGTAAGAATAATACTTACACATATAATACACATAAACATTATATGCTTACTATATGAGAGCCCTTTGATATCATAAGTACTATTATTGTCTTTTATAGATGATGAAACTGAGTTCGAGAAAACAATTGTTTTTTATAGTGTTGAGATCACATAGGATAGCAAGCAAGTGCCAGAGCTGGGATTCAGACAACTCTCAGACTCCAAAGCCATAGCTCTTTGAGTTTACCATAGCCCCTATTATGTAGGAAATTAATCTTAACGGTTTGTGTACATGGTGGGTAAAAGTGACATTTACAAACATAAACACAGTCACTTTGTGTATATCCAATTAAATCAGCACATACGTTGAAAAGGAGAGGACTCCCACCACGTCAGCGATGTCCGCTATCTTTTGTGTGTGCTAACAAATGTTCCCTTCGTGTTACAGCGTAGATGATTAGGACTGTCCTTTGACGTAAGCCAGAGTGGAATAATAGTGGCCCTTCCCAAAGAATGAAAGATACTCTAACTCCAAATAAACAGAGCGTTTCCAAAGCGAAGTTAAGATGAAAATGTTTTAGATAAAATAATAGACTCAGGTAGGGAAACAGCTCCATAATTTATTTTCAGCATTGTCAGAAAGTTCCAGTATTACAGAGTTTCACGAGCAATGTTAACAGGAATGTCAGAAGTCTAGTCTGCTTGTCTGACTTCTCGCGAGCATCCTGCTGTGGAAGGGGAATGAGAATGCCTGGATTTCCAGCAGAAGTGCTCATAACGGAGCATACAGTTACGGCTTCACATGAAAAGTAATGTATGGTGCAAAAGATAACGGAGAGGAGTACAATACGATCTGCACGCGTTCCTGAGTTTATAGCCAATCAAGTGGAGTATTAAAATCTGAGCACACTTAATTAAATGTCTCATTTTGAGTAGTGTGATGAATAAGGGTCATGAAATGGTTAGTGCTGAGAGCTGAAAGTCAAATGCCCTAGACTCCATTCCAAACACCATCTTCAATTCAGTGTTGGGACTGAGAGGCACATACATATTCAAGCTTCTGCTCACTCATGCCGTGCCTCGGGTCCTGCAGCATAAACTCTAGGTTACTACTGTATCTCGCTGAACTCTACATGCAGCTGGAAAACATAACCTAGCCTGTCGGTTTTGAAGGGAAAAAGAGAAACCCAATCATTCAATTTATCAGGTGTGGAATGCCTTGTTTCTATCCTTTAAAAATTTTTTTCTTACCTACAGTAAGAGTTTTCTAAATACGTGTCTCTCTTCAAAAGGCAAATTACACATTTGTAAAGGTTGTTTGTTAAGGAAATGGGAAATCACCGTTGGTAACTGAAGTTGTTGTCTGCAACCGATTGTGGGAAGAAATGTAGGAATCTGTCCATTAAAGTCCATTGGTATTGGGCTTTTAATAAATTTACAAATGCAACCAGTCTATTTATTTTGAATGTTTATTTAAATTCACATGTTAGAACTTCCAGAAAGCTAAGCAAATATATGATCTTCCATTAATCTTATCTAGTTAGAAACACATTTATTAAGCCTGCAAGTTTCATTTATTAAATGTCTGCCATTTTTAGAATTTCGGTGGGACTCTTGGTGTTTTTGATTTGTATAAACCCTGTTTCTTATAGTCTTCAAAAGTTTCCCACAAAATTTAGAAGTTAACAGAGTCACATGAAGAGATTCTTAACACTAGAAGATAATTTAGGAGAAGTGTCTCATAAGTAAGGCATTCAGTAATCAAATGTGGAATCAAAACTATGTAATCAAAAATTACTTAGTACTCACTTTGTGCAGGACAATGAGGGGGCTGCTGTGGATGATAAAGGAATTGAGAAGTGGAAATCTCAGTTTTCCCCGTTTCTCGCTGCCACAAGTGCACTTTCTTAGCTATTATGTAAATATTCAAATTGTTCTAAGTGCTTTTAGAAATAAAACCTTCCCTTCTATAAAGGCAAAGAATAATCCCTTCCTCTTGTAAAGCACTTGACAATTTTCAAAGCACTTTTATATTCATGATCTCACTTCATATTCACAGCAGACCTATAAAGTAAGTAGGGCAGGTGTTACTATGTACATATATTTTCCACCTTAGAACCTGAGGTGTAAAGAGATTGCTACTTTCCCAAAGACACAGCAAATAAGTGATGGAAAAGAGATTAGAACAAAAGTATTTTAACTTTTAATATGGTGTTCTTTTTATAACAGAACATAAAGGAGTCAGTGTTATTTGACGGAAGACAAGAGGAGAGAGGAAAGAGAAAGTTAAGAGGCAGTAATCAGACAAAACTAATGACCAGCTTTTCTTGTCTCTAGATATTCTTCATGCCATCCTGCCCACATTCGATTGCTCTATCGTTCTTGTTCCAGATTCACTTATGTCCTATCACATTTAAAACAATTTTTCAGATCATTTCAGACTCTATTTAGGACATGTGGAACTTGATTAACATTTGCTATGAAATGGAAGAAGCAACCCTCCTCTGTTGATCCTTTGACTCTCTCTTCTTTCAAGTTGTTATTTTATGGTTTCGTACCTCCATGATTAGATGATAAGCTTCTTGCAAACAAGGAGCAGAAAATAAGCCATTTTACTCCTTCTTTAAAGCCTTTAGAGCTCTACAGCTAGAAATACGCAAGAGAGAAAGTAGGCTTTTAAGAGATCTCACCGAAGCAAAACAGAGTTTGGTTGATTTTATTCTGACCGCTGCCTGCATTTCCTAGTTACACACACTTTGCTAACACATCAGTGTAGAGCTCTACTCAAACATGGTAGCCACTAGCCATTTGTGGTCATTCAAACCTAAATTTTTTAAACAGATTTATTGAGGTGTAATTGACATAGCTTGCACACAGTTAAAACGTAAAATTGGTCATTTTGACACATGCATACATATGTGAAACCATCACTGCGATCAAGGTAATGCACATAACCATTCTCCACAAAGTGTTCTTCATGCCCTTTGTAATCCATCCTTCCCAGTACTCCAAGGCTGGTGCAGTGTGTCCACTTTATCTACACTCCTAGCAAGATGTTGATTCTGGCCGATGGGGATCCCTTGAGCTTTTTGTCCCTCTAGCCACACCTCCTGAGTACCCTGTAATGGGCACAGCTTAGACATGTGGGAATTACACTTACTCCATGCCCATCACCAAACCCTGTAAATTACAAAAACTGTCAATGGCTGGTTTGCCTACCTTGGGCTGGAACAGAAGGCAGAGCTTCCCAAACAACCAGAGACTCAGGCCGTGAAGGGCCCTGTAGAACCTTCAGCCATTCCTGGGCTGCCTCTCGCCAAATGACCTGCCTTCCCCCAATGGGCACACACTCACCCTATAATAAATCTAATAGTGTAAATTGGTGCAGCCTCTATGGGAAACAGCATGGGGGTTTCTCAGAAAATTAAAAATAGAAGTACAATATGATTCAGTATTCCACTTCTGGGTTTTTATCTGATTTGGAAATGTATGTGTACCTCCATCTTCATCGCCACATTATTTACAGCGGCAATATGGAAGCAACCTAAGCGTCCACTGATAAATGAATGGGTAAATATATGGAATGTATGTATATAGAGAGAGATATGATGGTATACTATGTAGCTATTTTAAAAAAGAATAAAGGCCTACTGCTTGTGACACGGATGGATCTTGAGGATACTATGCTAAGTGAAACAAGTCAGGCATAGAGAGATGAATACTGTATGATCTCACTTACATATGGAACTGAAAAAACAAAACAAAACAAACAAACAAACCCAAACTCATAGATACAGAAAACAGACTGGTGGTTGTCAGAGGTGGAGGTGGTGGGGTGGGCAAAATATGTAAAGAGGGTTAAAAGATATAAACTTCCAAATATAAAATAAACAAATCATGGCGATATAACAAAAAAAAAATCCAGTAGTATCCCATGATTTTAAAAGCTACTATAAAAACAAACAAAGGCAACAATAATGATCTACTTTCTGGCATTTTAGATGAATTTTACATTTTCTAGAGTTTCTTGTAAATAGAATCATAAAGCACCCACCCATTTGGGGAGTGTGGCTTCTTTCTATAAGCATAATTATTTTAAGGCTTATCCCCATTTTTTTATGCATCAAGAGTTCATTCCTTATTGTTCTTTATTGTACTATATTCCACTACATGAATCTACTATAATTTCTTTAATCACTTCTTGGTGGATTATTGGATTGTGTTCACTTTTGGGTTATTACAAATGAAGTTGTTACGAACATTCTTGTATAAGTCTTTGTATGACCAAATGCATTCATTTTTAGGGGAAGAATTTTCTAGGAGTGGAATGTCTGGGTTACATGGCAGTTATATGTTTAACATTTTAATAAAATGCAGTATTTTCTATTAGCATGGTGTTGGTTTTGAGGATGAGATGGATGTATTAGGATAGGATTAATTTCTTGCTTTGTAATTGAAGATATTTATAAGAATTGTTGGTGTCAGATACCTTTTCAGCATCTACAGAGATACAGTTTTTCTTCTTAGATCATTAGAAAGACATATTAATAGATTAGCCAATATTGAATCATTTTTATGTTCTTAGAATAAATCCTTCTTTGTTATAATTTTTAAAATGTTTTGCTGAATTGTTTTCAACATTGTACTTAAGTTTTCACATAAACATGTAAATAAGGTTGGTGTGTGGAAATTTTGCAGTTGAAGGGTTTTAATAGTAACATTATACTTTCATAAAAATAAATTGATAGATGTATTTTTTTGCCTATGTTCTGGAACATTTTATGTGCCATTAGTTTATCCTTCAAATGTGATACCAATAGGAGATTTCCCCATATTTTCTTCTTCAGATTTAGAAATGAATCTGATAAGAATTTTTCTATCTTCTGGAGTATTTTTGGTTAAGAACTGAAACCACTTGATTTCATATAGCTTAATTATCAAAACTGAAGACCGAGACCACCTATGTCAATATGACTTTGCTATTGGTTCAAAAAAATTCTTGCCCAGGAAGATAAGGCTGTAAGTTAATAAATAACATCATTACTAGCTTCAGGAATTTCCTAAAGCTAGTTACCCACCTGAATAGACCCATCTTAAATCACTCAATCCCAGAATACATATATCATCTTTGCCCCGACCTCCCCATTCTGAGATATTACTAAGATTCAGTCAAGGTTGTATTCTCTCTTTCTATAATCATTTAATGAATTTAGCTTTTGCTTAACCAACAGATTATTCTGGTGGTCTTTGCAGGGAGCTGACCCTTGATCTCCGTTTTTATTTGTAACATTTTCTTTTTATTGTTGTACTTAAAATATTCCCACCTTGTTTCTTGAATATTTTGCATGGTAGTCTTATGTATTTATCTCTTTATCATTATACTATTTTCTGGTTTTTTAGCTACAAAGGTTTTTTTTTTTTTTTTCTGAGTCCCTCTAAAGCTGCATTCCATAGGCTATTGTGCTTAGTTCTTTCAATACAGTTATTTTCTAGAAATTTTACACAGCCAGTTTCTACTTTCACTTGTCCCAAGAATTGAATATTTATATTACTTTTGTATACATAAGGTACTGATTTTTAGTTGGAGGTTCTGTTGGCTTTCTGGTTCTAATTTTAATTCCATTTTGCATAAAAACATAGTTTTGAATATTTCTAATTTAAAAATATACTAAAGTTTTCTCTGAGTGTATATATATATATATATATATATATATTTGATACTTGAATATATATATATATATTTCAATTTTTTAAAGATGTTGTTTGAGAAAGAGATAGTGAGAAAGAGCATCGAGCAGGTTGAAGAGGGAGAAGCTGGCTCCCTGCCGCACAAGTAGCTGGACATGAAGCTCAATCCCAAGACTCTGGAATCATGATCTGAGAAGGCAGCTACTCAACCTACTGAGCCACCCAGGTGCCCCATCAATTTTTATGATGTTCATGAAATTTGGGGAAAAAAGCCATAGCCTCTATTTTCAAGATACAGAGATTGTTGTATGTAATAATATACATATAAATATATGATATGGAATTTTATTTGCATACAATAAATTTCTATATCACATGATATTTATTTATGATATAGTATGTAGCAATTGTTTATATAATTAAAATACTTCCCTTATTATATTGTTAATGTTTACCTTTACTTCTTTTTTATAGACTCTGTAGTGACAGCTGTGAAATAATAAAATAAAATAAAATTAAATTAAATTAAATTTAAAAATAGAATAAAATAGTTTCAGACCATTACAATTCTCCCTATATGTCTTCTCTTTCTTCTTATATTTCATGTAATTTTTGCTTTGTATATGTTGCTGCTTTGATGCAGTGGTAGTCATAACCTGAGTTTTTATAAAGTGCCTTTTTTCTGGATTTTTTTTTAAGATTTTATTTATTTATTTGGGAGAGAGAGAGCAGCAGCAGCAGAAGGAGAAGCAGAAGCTCTGCTGAGCAGGGAGCCCAATGTGGGACTAGATTCCAGAACCCTTGAATCATAACCTGAGCTGAAGGCAGATGCTTAACCAACTGAGCCACACAGGCACCCCTTGATTGATGCTTTTTATGTGAATTCTAGTATTTTTTTTTGGAATTTCTATTTATTTATGACAATATTGCCTTGTATAAGTTTTTAAAATTACTTTATTTTTATATTTTTATCATAGCTTTGTTTTAGATATGTCCTGTGAACATATCACAGCATTAGGTTTTATTTTAATTACTCTATGAATTTTGTTAACAACTATTAATATGATCATAGACATTTTGTCCATTTATTATGTCGATAGCCTCCTAAAATACAGGTTCACTGCTATATTCCCAGAATAAATCTAATCTTTTTGAAGCATTATTCTTTGATATCTGTCTAGATTCAATTTGTCCATTTTTGCTAGAATTTTACATGTATATTCCTAAGTAAGATTGAGCTATCTCTACATTTCTGTTTCATACATTACTTATATTACTTTTGTTAAGGTCTGGTATCCTACTTATGGTGGGGGATTATTGATTAAAAAACTGTGAAACTTGGGTTCTAGTATAACTTTTGTTCTAAAATAACTGTTAGTATTAACCTTTCATCTTTTGTTGTTGTTTTGTTTCATTACCTTTCATAGTTGGTTATTTTTATTATGTTAATACTATCTTTTGACTTAGGCCTTATATTCTTTCAAAACTCTTAGGATGAATTTATCGACATCATTTAAAATTATAAATTTTGAAAATAGTTTTACACATTTCCCTCTGGCTGTGGTAAGATGTTTTAGCAGAAATTCGGGGTGTCTATGAAACACATTCTGGGGCGCCTGGGTGGCTCAATCAGTTAAGTGCCTGCCTTTGGCTCAGGTCATGATCCTGGAGTCTTGAGACTGAGCCCACATCAGGCTCTCCACTCAGCAGAGAGTCTGTTTCTCCCTCTGCCCCTCACTCTGCTCATGCTCTCTCTTTCACTCTCTTTAAATAAATAAATAAAATCTTAAAAAAAAAAAAATGAACACACATTCCTCCCTTATGCCCATTTAAGCCAGTTAAGTAATCCTAATTAATATAATTAAACTATGGATCAAATTTACTTTACTTGTGTATAGTTTGCCCTTGGGCATGTGACCAAATTCTGGGCAATGGGATGTGAATGGCTGTCTTTTAGGGGACTTTGGGGAAGGGTTTATTTGTTCTTATAAACAAATGCTGAAAGAAATGGTCTCCTCAACCAGTGGTTGCTGGCACATTTGAATACAGCACTTGGAAATAATGCAGACCTCTTGAAACTTGCAAGAGAGAGAACTGAGAATGAATCCTATAAACCAGAAATGGCATGGCAGACCAAGCTGAAAAACCACAGTGCCCTGATGATATACTTGAACAGCTGAAGTAATCTTCGAAGAGTCCCATCTCAGGATTCTTTGTTTTAGGAGATTAGTATTAAAGCAGTTTGATCCTGGGACCTCTGATACCTTTAACCAAATAATCATAACCAACATAGGAGAATTTTATTTGCCTTTCCATAATTTTCTAGACTATAATTTCAATTTTATTTTTTCTTTGGCCCCAAGAATTATTAAGACAAAAGTACTTAATTTATAAGAAATTAATATTTGGAAGATATATAAGAAATTAATATTTGGAAGATAATTTATATTAAGAATCAAGTTAGATTATAATCAGATATTATAGACTATAAAAATTGTCTTTTGAAAATGTTTTACTTATGGACAGAATGTGAATGATTCCTGTAAATATGTCCTAAATATAAGGAGAAAAGTCTTTTCTCTTCTTGTAGGATCCAATGATGTACATTTTGTATATTTGTGCATACCCATCCAAAAAATGTAGTTTATTGACTGTATTATTCTATGCCTCTGTGCCCTCACTTAGTTCTTGTCTATTATATCTGTGCAATCCTTGATTGTGGTATAATAAAATCTTCTCCCATAATTGCATTTTTATCAAGGTCAATGTGCATTTCTAATATTTTGCTTTATATATTTAGCTGCTATCTTCCTGGTGCATGCAACTTTATGACTTTTATATCTTCTTCATAAATTGTTCCTTTTATCTTTGTGTAATGTCCTTCAGTATCCTCTTCAGTACTTTTAACGTTAAATCCCACTTTCTTTTGTATTAAGTCAAATACTCCTGCTTTGTTTTGTTTACATTTGCCTAGAATATTCTTCTATCTCTATTTTCAGACTTTTTTATTACAGTGTTTAAAGTATTTTTACGAGCACTCTATGGCCAAAAGCTTACATTTTATTCAGTTTGAAATTTCTGCCTACTTCAGGTGAATATGGAAACTGATGCCACACTGTTTAATGTTACCACTTACTTCACTCTGCTATGCTCTCATTTTATTTTTCCTCATTTTAACTTACTTCATTTAGTTACTATTCATTCTGCTTTTTCCCCTGTTAAATTAGAAATTTGACTGATTTATTGACTATTCATTCCTGTAGTAGCTTTCCTCACTTTCCCTGCATTGTTAATCATTCTCTTGTATACATTATTAATGTATTATTATAATAATATAATATGTAATATTATATAATAATATACTGTATTAATACATTATCACATATAACAAATGCTTTTTATTTTTTTTCCCTATCAAGATCCTCATCCCTTACAGGAAAGTTTCGAGTGCTTTTAGTTTCCCCCACTCCTTGATATTTTATAGCTTCTGAGTTCTACTGACATATTTTAGTACTCTTATATAACTTTGTCATTACTCTATTTTTCCGTGCACGCTATTTTTTCTATTTCACGAATCCGTACTTACTAATTACACTGTATATAATAATCTCTCATAATCAGTTTAGCTTTCACTATATTTATTGCCAAGCTCTTTGTCTATGATTTCCTGCTCATTTAATACTTCCTCTACATTGAGATTTCAGATTCGATCCATTTGGTGTTTAATGTTCCTCCTTAGGTCATTTCTTCTTATGGGAATTTGATGAATATATTCTCTGAATTTTTTCATATTCACACTAAATTTTTTTTTTGATCCAATAGGTTAATGATAGCTTGTCTAGGAACAGGACTACAAGTTCAAAGCCCCTTAATTCAATAGAGCACAAATTATCTTTCCACTATGCCTATCAATCAGTACATTTTTCTATGTAAAGACTTAGATAATAAAGAGTTTAGGCTCTGCAGACTAGTCTCTGTCTCTACTACTCAACTCTGTAGTTATAGCACAAAAGTAATGACAGATAATATATAGACAAGTAGGTGTACTATGATTCAGTAAAACTTTACAAAAACAGGCAGCTGTAGAATTTTGCCCATGAGCCATTTTGCCAACCTTGTTTTAACGACTATTCCAATATTATTCTGATTCATTTTAACTTTGTAAATATTTTCTTTTTTTTAAAAAAGATTTATTTACTTAAGAGAGAGAGAACACATGTACACATGCGCAAGTTGGGGAAAGTAGGGGAGGGGCAGAAAGAGAGGAAGCGAGAGAAACCTCAAGCAGACTCCCTGATGAACACAGAACCTGATGTGGGGCTCAATCCCAGGACCCTGAGATCATGACCAGAGCCAAAACCAAAAGCCGGCCTCTCAACCAACTAAGCCACCCAGACAGGTACTCTATATTTTGTTCTTTAAAAACCATAGAGTTTTTGCAAAATTTTTCTTTATTATTTGATTCAGAATACTGATAAGATACGGTAAGGGATTTCTTTCTTACTGCTGCTTTGAAATTAAGTGATATTTCAAACTGCACAATATTTTCAGTTTAAGAAAACTATTTTCTATTATTTTGATAAACATTGTCTCTCTTTCCCTGTTTTTCTTCTTCAATAATGAAAACTCTTATTATTAGCATTTTAGGGCTCCTGAATATCTGCATTCCACATATCTTTTCTTTTCCTAATGCTTTCCATCATTTTCCCCCCACATTTTCTTCCACCTGATCTTCTCGGTCATCCACTCATGTTTCATATCAGTCATCCACAGTCAAGAATGCATAATAAATAAAATCAGTCACAAAATTTCAGTGGCATATGATACACACACACACACACACACACACACACACACACACACACACATTTATTCAGCTCTTAGGTCTGCAGTTCAGTCATGTAGGCTGGGCTCTGTTGGCTAGTTCCTCTGGTCTCACTTCTGTATGTCTGTGGGTCCTCTCTGAGTTGGCTGATCTAGGATGATATTGGCTAGAATGACTTGTGACTTGCTCTACTCTATACGCTGCATTTTCCAGCAGGGCATATGCTCATAGTGAAAGCAGAGGAGCGAAAGCACAAGTGCAAACACCTTAGGTTCTTGAGATCTCGATGCAGACCTGGCACATCATCACTCTTACTTCATTCTGCTGGTTACCCAGAATCTCAGCCTTGATTTTAGTGGTAAGAATACAGATCCCCTATATTTTCTGAGAGGGAAAAATTCATGTGGTAAATGGCATAAATACAGAGAAAGAAGAACTGGGGAAATTAGTTTAATCAACCACATGTCTCAACACTTAAATTCATCTACTGAATATTTTTACTGTAAACTCTCACCCCACTCTTCTGGCAGACTTTTCATGTGTTTGTCTAATTGTTTAATTTTCTAGTCAATTCTCCATTAATGCTTTATTTTTATTGTTTGACATTCAAGAAAATGTCCATTTCTTATAACAGTTTTATTATTATTTTTTAAGCTGTGTGCTCTGGATGCTGTAATTGTTTTTCTCTCCAGTTCCTCGTTGTTTTCCCCTCCCCCCCAAAGAGATTTTTATTCATTTTCTGGAGCCAACGGCTAGAGAGGAAATACTATGAGTGGTGGGAGGAAATACGGTAATCTTGGCCTTTGTTGAGAAGTGATTTGCTGGATTACAATTTGCCATTTCTCCGAGAAGACACAAAACACCATGAATCTTCTCAGGGGCTATAGTTTTACATGGCCTAAACTCTCCCCAGCAAGTGGAGTCAGATGTCTGACCAAGAGTCTTTATTCCAGATTCCTGTGTGGCATGTGTAACTATTCAGATCCTGGCACAGCTGGAAGCCAGCTTCCACTTCTGGATACAGCCTGCCTCCAGAAGTTACCTGGATATATAAGGTGGTTGGTAGTTTGATTGTTAGGGAAGGAGAGCAGCAGAGATGCATGTTCTGGTCAATCTTAGAGGATTTCTTGAGTGACAGTATTTAACCACTGAGTAGTATGCTTCCTATGCCATGGGTTAGTGAATTTGATTTCAGAGGAGAGAATACAACCAGACGTCCCAAGAAATGCTCAATCACCAGAAACCCACGTCTTTGGGGCAACCCACTCATGGGTTATTATTGCCCTTAACTGGGCACCACTCACACACTGTTTTAAAAAAATAATAATAATTACCTGGAAGAATTTTATTTTAACAGTTTCCTAAGCATGCTCACCACAAATATTTTGTCTTTCAAACTATATTCCCACAGTTCAGTACATCTCAGCCATCATCTCTTACTATTTCTCCAATGGACAGATGCATTTTTTAGTGTGATTTCATGGTTACAAAGAGTCTAGTAACAGATAGGTACCTCTTTACGTTAAGAGAAAACACAGGAAGTTTGACTACAGGTTCTTTTGTTCCTTCACCTTTACAACTACTGTCATAACCATTAATGTCCACCTTTGATTGTATCATTTCTCTAAATCTATTTTCTTTTTTCTTTAAAAATTTTACGTATTTATTTGTGTTGTGGGGGGGTACTGCACAAGCAGTGGAACAGGAGGCAGAGGGAGAAGCAGACCCCCTGCTGAGCAAGAAGCCCAATGTGAGACTCAGTTCCAGGCCCCTGGAATCATGACCTGAGCCGAAGGCAGGTGCTTAACTGACTGAGCCACTCAAGTGTCCCTAAATCTGCCTGTTTTCTAATGATGACTTCATTATCTGCCAAAACCTCATATATGCATCTATCAGCTTGATATCTTTTACTAGTAGTTGAGGAAGATAATCTTGATGCCTCTGTGAGTGTTCTCCATATCAAAGTAAAGTTCAACATCTGTCTCAGAGTAAGTTAGGGCTGGAGAATTGATTATGGCATCTGCCACGCTCTTAAGCAGAACCAAACTTCTCTATCACTGACACCATCCAAAGCGTAGATTCCATTCTAGTTTTTGGTTGTGGGGAGAGAAGTATGGGGGGAAAAAGATAATTGAGTCTTATCAATCAGTGATGACATACCAATCAGAATTGTGTACATTTTTGTCTTTTACTTTATTTCAGAATCTCAAATGTGCTCCTTGATTTTCTTTGCCTCTCATCCGCTGATGCCTCTGGTTTGGCTTACATCTTAGACTGATTTTCATATTAATAGATAAATGTGGGTGTCTTTCATTGACCTAGCTTTCTTTCTGCATGCTTCCATTCTTTGTGAAACAGGATGTGCTGACCCAGTTTCACTCTCAAACAAAGTTCAGTGTTTGACTTGAAAATTCTGTGTAATCATTTGCAGCCCATAGGGGGTTTACTCCACAATGTGACATATAGTACAGCAGCAATCACTGAAACTTATAGATATTTGTATCTTCCAGTGTGTTTACAAAAAGCTGTGTGAATACAAGAAACTATTTAAATACTTATTGAATGCATTCAGCTATTCTTCATGTATTTACAGAAACAATACATATGTTTTTAAAGTTTACTGTCAAAAGTTTACAATCACATATTTACATATATTCACAAAACACACATTAACATTTATATTTATAAATTATAATTGACTAATTATAGAAGTAATTTGCTTTCAACATGAAAATTTAAAATATTCTCCATATTTGTTTTTCTAACAGTTTGATTTCCTCTTTGACTTTAAGGGTAATGTTGGAAATAATATTTTCTAAAAATATTTAATTGTTTCAGGATAATTTGGAGATTTTTTTAACTTTATGTTTTAGTAGATAAATAAATTTTAAATATCTTCCATAGACATTTGAAAGCAATGTGTATTCTCCATTTGTAAGAGATACAGTTTGAACCACTCATTGAATGAAGCTAGTTAGGTAATCTCTATATTACTTTTGTAATATCTCTATATTATTTTTGTTGAATTAATCTGCCCAAAGTTAAAAATGTCATGTTAAAATTATTCAATTTTTAATATATTTTTATCAGTTTTATTTTTCTATAGATATGGAAATGTAGAAATAACATATAGTTCTGGTAATTTTCAGAAAAAGATAAAATCATGACACTCATACAAACATAAAACTGAGCATCTGTTTAGTCAAATGATATGAGAAAATCAGGGAGACGTTATAATTAGTTCAAAGGACAAGTTAAAGATCACAAATTTTATATGGAGTAATATTGAGAAGAATTGTAAATAGAGAAAACTTTTTCCACAGGTGTAGAGTGGGGGAAATCAAATACAATCACTAACAGACAAGACAACATTTATACATCTCTCAGTTAATTACAGTTCACAAAAAAGCTACAAAATAGCTCAAAGACAATGAACTGGACTAGAAGCTGATAACCTGATAATCTGATAAAGATCATGTATAGCTTTCCATTGGAACATATTACAGCTTTGTTAACATCTGTTAAGTAGAGCTCGAGGTGTCTGATGATAAGCCAAAGTTTAACAAAAGGCCACAAGAGAAATTGCCTCCACAAGTCCTGAAGGAAATGCACAACATGCCTCAAGGGGCGACATGGGGAGGTGAAGGCAGGGTGCTGGCAGAGAGAGAACAGGACCTCAGGAACTTGCCTTTATTACAGTCTGGTTGTAGAGTGTTTTGGGGTTCTCAGGCTGGGGAGCCTATAAACTAGGTAGGCAATGGTCAGTTTTCCTATGATGGCTTTGTACATAAGTCTTAATTCCTGAAAAATATTTAGTCATCTCTGATTAAATGAGCATGTTTCTCAAGTATGGCATCCCTTGGCCACATAACCAATGTTTTCAATCAGGTCCTAGTAAAAAGGGGGACAGATACTTATTGAACCTATGCAAGAAGTCCACATTGCCTTGAAAATAAAGATACTCAGTAAGTATTTCCAAATTCTGGATTGGCTATACAGGGAGAATATAATATCATTTATAAGTGTTTTATTTTATTTCAGTTTACAAAGCGGAGCCTACAAAATTGTAATGAGTTATACATTGGAAGAGAAGAAAGAGGAAGGTCTTACTTTTATATCGCCAAAACAGAGTATTAAAACAGTATCAATATTCTAAACAAAACTACAATTATCTCAGAGTTCATTTAGTTCTATGTAATTAATTTTTGATCCCCTGCCTCATGGGTCAGCAGTCTCATGAATTCAACTGCTTCTCCACTAGAGTCCTGGAAATCCTAGCTCAGCTCACTGACACTGTCTCAAAGTTGTTAACGCAATGACATCAGAAGACTGTATTCAAACGTACCTTTTATAGTCCCTTTCTATTTCGGGAGATACTTTGTTTTTTGAAGATAAAGCAATCTGGTCTGTAGTAGATTGTGAAAGCTTTCAGGAAAGCATCAGTATGAAACAAAAAAGATCTACAGATGACAAAAATCTTAAAATGGCTGTGGTTAATTTATTGCTGAGGATTTTCAATTGCGAAAGATCGGAGGGGAGTTTCTTGGAATATGCTTCCATAGAATGCAAAACACAATAATAAAGTCAACTCCAAAACAAAGTTTTAGAATAATTATACACATTATGATTAACCTTATTTCAAAGAAAACAGTGAGCATTGTATCTAATTTATTTTAAAAAATGGATGAAATATATACACTGCAGAGAAAAACATACTGATATAACATATAATTTGACACAATACGCCATCACTATCCCAAACATCTAGTAAGATTATATATAAAGTAGGTAAAAATTATTGAGAAAATTCAGTAAGTCTGGGGTGAGTTCTAAGGAGCTATATTGTCTAGAAAAGAACTGTATTTTCCTTTACTTCACACTATACTTCACTTCTAACACTAGATGTGATGATGTGTAGGTTTTGCACACATCAAGCAATTCTCTGACACCAGCTGGTATTGTACAATTCAATTCAATTTGACCCTCTCTACCTAGAGAAAACTTCAGACCCCACAGGTTAAGAGATCAGTCCCACAAGTCTACTCCCACTTCAGACTCCAATTGCAAGTCTCAGGTTGTTACCTATACTTCTGACCTACAATATAGACATTAGGGCTCCCATAAACCCCTCCTTCAATTCGAAACATTTGCCTACTTACTGGTTTATTAGAGAGGATATAATAAAGGATATAGTTCAGCAATCAGGTGAAGAAATGTATAGTATGAGTTATAGGGAAGGGACATGGAATTTCTGTGTCCTCTACCCAAGTGTGATCCTAGCAGCACCAACATGGGTTGAATAACCTGGAAGCTCCCTGAACTACCTGTTTTGGGGATTTTTATGGAGGCTTCATTTTGTAGGCAAGATTGATTATAAATTCTATTCCCAGCCTTTCTCCTCCATCTGGAAAACATTGGCATGTGGCTGAAAGTTCCAAGCTTTTTTTTTAAGAGAAAGAAAGAGAGAGCGCATGCTTGTGCACATGCAGTGGGGGAGGGGCAGAGGAACAGAGAGGGGGAGAGAATCTTAAGCAGACTTCATACCAAGTACAGAGCCTAATGAGCAGAGCTTGATCTCACAACCCTGAGATCATGACCTGAGCGGAAGTCAAGAGTCAGTGCTAAACCATCTGAGCCACACAGGTGCGCCTGGAAGTCCCAAGCCTCTAACCAGGGCTTGGTGTTTCTAGTGACCAGTCCACACTCAGGAGCTCCCTAAGATTTGCCTCATTAGAACAAGAGAGGCTCCTATCACCCAGGAAACTATAAGGGATTTAGGAATTCTGTGTCAGAAACTCCTATCACTTGTAAAATTATAAGAGTTTTAGGAGCTCTTTGTCAGGAACTGGGGTCAAAGACCAGTGTATGTATTTCTAATTATTCCACAATATTTTAGTGAAACTCATAGGTAAGCAATGCCAATTCCCAATTGAAAATTACCAGCCTGGAACATATTGAATTCAAATTAAAGAAGTAAAGAAGATGCGGTCAAGTTAACATTAAAAAAAAAACAACTGAAATTTGGCTGATAAGCTGTGCCATTTTTGTCTAATTACATGCAAAGCAGCAACAGGATTCTGATAAATAGAAACGTGTCAGGGAGACTGAAAGCATTGACAGTTATTTAGACACTTACCATATAATATACAACTTCTGAAATATTTGTACTGATAACATTTTACCATTACAAATTTAACCTAGGGGATGCTAAGCATTTCTTTAACTTTTTTTCATGAAGTATTTAAAATTTTGGTATAATTGACATACAATATTACATTAGTTTCGGGTGTACAACTTAGTGACTTGGCAGGTTTATGATGTTTATGTTCCCCACATGTGTAGCTACTGTCTGTCCTGTTAACATTCCTATTAAGCATTTCTTGATATGATGTTTACCATGTAATGCATCAATAACAACATATCAAGTAAACCAAATTATTTCTGGTACCTCTGTTTTTTACAAGGTGAAAGAATACAATTTTTAAAAAGATTTAATTTATTTATTTGACAAAAAGAGATATCACAAGTAGACGGAGAGGCAGGCAGAGAGAGAGAGGAGGAAGCAGGCTTTCCACGGAGCAGAGAGCCCGATGCGGGGCTCGATCCCAGGACCCTGGGATCATGACCTGAGCTGAAGGCAGAGGCTTTAACCCACTGAGCCACCAGGTGCCCCAAGAATACAATTTTTTAACTAGCAGAGGTTCTTTGTGAAATTTTATAGGTTCTAGGTACAAAAGATATCCTGAAAGTTTTATTTTACTTCATTTCATTTTACATTTAGGATTCTATTTGCAGAAGGAAAAATTGTCAGAAGATTTTAATGCCTGAGATAGGAATCAAACCATGGATGCCTAAGAAACAATAGCTGGCTCATTTCAAAGTGACAAAATAATATACTTTAAAATCTGGGAAGATAATAAGATTGTAAAGCTTTTTTATGATTTTAGCTTTTTTTCAGTGAGAAAATGGTTTTCTTACATAATCAGACATATAGTAAAGTCAACAAAAACCATAGAAGGTTATTTTGGTAAGACACTGAAACTTTGTCATCAAAACAGGTTACACACAAAGGGGGAAAAATTCCTTTAGGTGGAGGAAATCAACAGTAAACAAGCAAAAAACAAAAAAACAAGCCCATCAAAAAGTGAGCACACTTTGTTAATATTTTAATATATGTCATAGCTTATCAAACTCAGATACTACAAATCATTGTAAAGTAAATTTATTTAAATTTGTACAGCATTATGCTCTTTCATATTCTGGAAAAAACAGACCTTGTATTCTAGGATCAATTACAGGATAGCCTCAAGTTGAAAATAAATTTCGTAATATTACTAAGTTGTTCACATGCAATACATTAATCCTGGTTGCTTCAAATGAACAAGTAAATAAATACTTAAAAGTTCTCTCTTTCAATTTTCTTTATGGTTTATGTCAATAATTATAACCTACAAAAACTCTCTTTAGGTCCTTGATAAAGTTGGAAGTGTGAACGGTTCTGGAGATCAAACAACAACCCACTCCTTTAGGACAAAACAGCTGTTTCCTTGAAAAATAAAATACACACACAATTATTTTTTTCTCTGAAACTTTTGTTCCTAAGTATAGACTTTTAACCAAAGCTAACTTTTATGTCACAGAGAAAACTATGGATAACTATGAATGTTACACATCAGCATCCTGAGAGCCCAGCAGAGTTCATGGATACACATGGAATAGCCAGGCTTCATACAAATTCTCCAAGTAGAAACAATGAGGATGCCTAGGTGGCTTAGTTGGTTAAGTGTCTGCCTTCAGCTCAGGTCATGATCCCAGAGTCCTGGAATGGAGTCCCACTTGGGACTCCCTGCTCAGTGGGAGTCTCCTTCTCCCTTTCTCTGTCTACCCCTTCTCTCTGCTTATGCTCTCTCTCTTGCTCTCTCTCTCAAGAAAGAAAAAAAAAATCCTTTAAAAAAGTAGCAACAATAAATATGTTCACTAACAGATTCAGAAATCAAGTCTCACTATATGAGAATAACAAGCAAAAGCCTACAGATTTAGAAGTGTTACTTAGTAATCAATGTTTCAATATTCTATCTTGGTGAGAGATGATCTAGATATTAAATAAATACCTATGTTAATTAATTCAAATTAAAATCAGTGTAAGGTTTCAAGTTACCTAAAAATCTTGGAAATCATCTTTAAGCTGACATACTAAAAACTGCTACAGTAGAACTGAAAGTTTGTCAGAATAGTCCTTCAATGTGGTTAAACACAAATTTAAATTTTTCATAATCTTAAACATTAAGTAGAAGTAATGTTACTTATTTGATTAGTAAACCTGTGTGACTTTAGGAAGAAAGTACTCAGTGGAATATAAACATAGGATTGTATTACATTTAACAATGATAAGTCAGAGAAAATATAATCATTTTTGTTAAATTAGTCTCATTTGCCAAAGAGTTACCTAAATTATGCAAATTTGGTTTCTTAAAAGATTTTTTAGTTTGTTTTTATAAAAAATATGTTTAAAACCTAGCACATTAAAAGTATTAGAACGTCGGCGCTCCCTGCTCCCTGCCCGCCGCCCGCCGTCCTCCGTCGGTTCTCTCCTTAGTGTGCCGCCCTCTCCGAGCTTGCGACTCGTGGACAGGCGTCCTCGGCGCAGAGACCGGACTGCGAGACGTCGCCCAAGTGCCTTTCATCTGAGAAGTTCAAGGCACTTGTAGAACTTCTGCCGCACAGGCCGTGGGTCTTGCAGCACATTTGTAAGCATGGCTGCCATCCGGAAGAAACTGGTGATTGTTGGTGATGGAGGCTGTGGCAAGACTTGTTTGCTCACCGTCTTTAGCAAGGACCAGTTCCCAGAGGGGTATGTACCCACAGTGTTTGAGAACTATGTGGCAGATATCGAAGTTGATGGAAAGCAGGTAGAGTTGGCTTTGTGGGATACAGCTGGGCAGGAAGATTATGATCGCTTGAGGCCTCTTTCCTATCCGGACACTGATGTTATACTGATGTGTTTCTCCATTGACAGCCCTGATAGTTTAGAAAATATCTCAGAAAAATGGACCCTGGAAGTCAAGCACTTCTGTCCCAACGTGCCCATCATCCTGGTTGGGAACAAGAAGGATCTTCGGAATGGTGAGCACACAAGGCGGGAACGAGCCAAGATGAAGCAGGAGTTGGTGAAACCTGAAGAAGGCAGAGATATGGCAAACAGGATTGGCACTTTTGGGTACCTGGAGTGTTCAGCAAAGACCAAAGATGGAGTGAGGGAGGTTTTTGAAATGGCCAGGAGAGCTGCTCTGCAAGCCAGACGTGGGAAGAAAAAATCTGGGTGCCTTGTCTTGTGAAACCCTGCTGCAAGCACAGCCCTCATGTAGTTAATTTTGAAGTGCTGTTTATTAATCTTAGTGTATGATTACTGGGCTTTTTCATTTATCTATAATTTACCTAAGATTACAAATCAGAAGTCATCTTGCTACCAGTATTTAGATGCCAACCATGATTATTAATGATGTCCAACCCACCTGACCACCCGGTTCCTTCTGACACCACTCTAACAGCCCTCCTCTGCTCTCGCACCTGACATACCAGGTGCTAATTCAAGGAATTTCTTAACTTCTTGCTTCTTTCTAGAAAGAGAAACAGTTGGTAACTTTTGTGAATTAGGCTGTAACTACTTTATAACTAACATGTCCTGCCTGTCATCTGTCAGCTGCAAGGTACTCTAGTGAGTCCCTACTTCAGAGCTTTGCTCCTTAACAGATTTTGTCATAGCTCTGTGATGGGCATCCAGTTTTTTTTTGAAAATGCTCATCCAGAAAGGCCCAAGTCTATGCAGCTGTGGCAGAGTTACAGTTCTGTGGTTTCATGTTAGTTACCTTATAGTTACTGTGTAATTAGTGCCACTTAATGTATGTTACCAAAAAATAAATATATCTACCCCAGACTAGATGTAGTATTTTTTGTATAATTGGATTTCCTAGTACTGATATTTGTCATCCCTGCAGAAAGTGTATTGGTTTTTTAAAAAAGAAAGTGTATTTGAAAATAAAGTCAGATGGAAAATTAAAAAAAAAAAAAAGTATTAGAATGTCAACTTCCTTACTTGGGGGGAACTCTAGTAAATTTAGTTCTATATAACTCCTTAAAGAGGCTACATAATATAATAGTAACATCCAGAAGTAGAAAAATGTTATACACACAAATGTCCTTCTGAACTATAAGCCCATAGACAGACACATAGACACAGAGAAAACTTTCAACTTTAGTTTGAGAGTTAACACAAGTTACAGAACTCACCAGTGTATATCAAAGAGCTCTTCCCTTCCCAATAGATAGAAATTCTTAATTGATTTGGTCTCAAGATAGACAAATAAACAGGAAAGACTATTAGATTCTCTGGTATCTCTCACCCAGAGACAAGGTCTCTATAAACCACTAACCTTTTCACAGAGATCACCAAATGGTCAGACCATAAAACTCACTGGGGAATAATTTGTCAGCTGTGTGCAAACTAAATATAAACCCAAGTGCAACTAGCATAGAGCAAAATTAAAACTAGAAAAAAAGAAAGAAAATTCTATTGTCACTCTGATTCTATCTCAGGGAGCCAAGAATGAGGCATCTGGGTTTAAATAATCCAAGAGTTGCATTTTGCCGGCAACAAATTTTATCTGGCTTTGGTAAATAAAACTGTTGCATAACTCAGTAAAAATCCCCCAAAAAAGTAATTCTCAGGCAAAGGTAAAATCACAACTCTCTTAATCAGATACCTACAGAAGGCATGGTTCTGAGTAACCATGGACTCACTACTTGAAAACATATTAGTCATACTAGGGAATACAATAGGATTGGAGGCCTGTTCCTAACTGTGGTGCAAAAAGTGGGCAAAAGAAGAGAATGAGTCTGGGCTTCAAATTCCCAGTTCAAGATTTTCATAAATATCCTGAAAAATTCTCTATCTGAAAAACAACAAACCACCTCACCCAAATCTTTATCTCCTAGAGCTTCATGCCTGGGATTTCTAAAAACCAAACCCAGAGTCTCATACAGTGAGGGGTTGAATTCCAACTCAAGTTGAATCCCCAATTTATCAGAGTATCTAATGCAAGTAAATTGTTGGGAAAGAATGAGGTCCTGATCATTGGAATAGGGGCAGGTGGGGGTATCCTAAGGAAGCTATAAATCTTGAACCCCTAAACTCTGCTGAGTCCTCTTTGTCCCCTAGGTACACTCCTTTTATCCATGCCTGAGGAGGTTAGCCTTTCTTTGCCTTGAAAACCCACCATGGCCTCCCCTGAGATAGAAGCCTTTTAAGACGTTGCTGATTTCCCTTGAGGCCCATCCTTGGCGTCTCTCTTTGTTTCTAGATCTAGACTTAAGTCCTAGAGGCCACAAAGGTTGTGTGATTCACATCAAAGCACACTATATATGAAAAAAATTCATCATTGTTCCAATGTATACAGACAAAAATATGAAGAATATGTATGGAGATGGATTTTAAGGATGTGATAATGGATGGTAAGGATGTTAATGGTGGGAGAAAATAAAGTTGCATCATGTTTAATTTTTTGGTATGAGCCTAAGAAGAGATTCTGGGTACAAAGTTTTAGTTTAATAGGTTTCAAAAGGGCTCTATTAGTTTGATTGGCTAACACATGAACCTGAAGGTAGCCTACACCAAAAGTTGAAATGCTACAAGTTCTTTGTTAAGTTATAGAGGAAGGTATCCAAAACCTTGGGGAGACTGGAATATTAGAGTGAATTTATCATGTAAGATCCACTTATCAACCCTGGGAGAGCTCAGGGAACATATGTTTCACCATTATGAGAAGTGAATTTGTGACGGAAGCCTCACATTATTTTTCTTTAAAGATTTTGTTTTTAAGTAATGTCTACACCCAGTATGGGACTTGAAATCACACCCCTGAAACCAAGAGTCACATACCCCACCACTAGAGCCAGCCAGGTGCCCCATGGGAACCCCACATCTTTGAAGATCTCTGTGAATGCATTTCTATGTAGGTCAGAAATTATAGTGAGACAGCTACCAAATAATGGGGGTCCCTAAACAGAATGGGGTAATTGGATCCCATAGTGGCAAGGACCCAGTGGTAGCACATAATTGCCAGACAAGGTAGATGTGACTGTTGTAAATGGATGCCAGAGTCAAAGCAAGTAATCAGAATAGTCTAACTTGTAGAAACTTAGTGCATTTGGCTGGTTGATCATGGTGTCCCAAGCAAAGAAATAAATGGTGAATTTATTCCTACCTGATCTATCTAAGAGAAGGGGTTCTAGGTTGTGAACTCAACTTGATTTACCAAAGCAGAGAGTTACTGCCCCTCAATCAATTCTCAAACTTGAGCAAGTTTAAAGAAACAGAACCCTTAGAAGGAAGAAGAGGCCAGGTCCCCTCAAGGAAGGACCCTGCTATATTGACAAAAATATATACTGTTGATCTTACTTTCACCTTCCCCAAAAGGAAAGTGACTATATTTTGGGAAAGGAAAACAATTCCCCCAGTTCCAATGTGTAATTGGAATATATATACTCAGCAACTGACATAGTCCCCACATAGGCTCCCTGACTTGTGGCATAAGAGCTTTAATGATAAGAAAGACCTGCTTCAACTTCTAAAAGGAGTGAGACATCACCTAGTGGGACTCCTTGGATTTGTGAGGCCACTTTTGTGAGTAATTTGAAAAACTGCAAGTTCTGAATACACCCAGAATAAAAGAAGGCTCTACAAAACCAGGCCTGCCCAAAATGGCTCTGACACTTAGGCCATATGACTTAGTAGATCCAATGGTGCTTGAGGTGCCAGTGGCAGGTAGATATGATATTTGGAGTCTTTACAGAGCCCTATGATGAATTTTATCTCAGACTCCTAGAATTTTGGAGCAAAATTCTGTTATTTTGGGTGGAAAACTGTTTTCTTTTTGAGAAAGAGCTTTTGGCTTACTATTAGAGCTTACTACAGACTGAACACTTAACTATGAACCACCAAGTTACCATATGAACTGAAATGCCCATCATGAATTACATGTGATCTGACCTGCTAAGCCATAAACATGGGCATGCACAGCAGTACTCCATCATCAAATGGAAATGGTATATATAAATTGAGCTTGAGCAAGCACTAAAGGCACAAGTAAATTGCATGAGGAAATGACCCAAATGCCCATGACCCCTACTTATGCTGCATTACTGTCTCTCTCCAAACCTATACTTATGACCAGAGGGACAGTTGCCTATGAATAACTGATGGAGAAATAGGAAACTGGATGCTGGTTCATAGATGGTTCTGCACACTACTCAGACACTTTCTAAAAATGGGCAGCTATACTGCTATGGCCACTTTCTGGACATCCCTAAAGGAAACTGGTGAAGGAAAATTCTCCCAGTTGACAGATTTTTCAACAATGCACCTGAGGTTTATTTTTCCTGGAAGAAGAAAAGGCCACATGTATGATTCTATATCAACATATATGCTGTGGCCAATGATTTGGCTGAATGGGAAGGGACTTGAAAAATAAGATAATATATAAATTATTGACAAGGAAGTCTTGGGAAAAGTTGTATGAATACATCTCTTTGAATAGGAAATGATATGATGAAATTTCTGTCCCATGTGAATGCTCATGAAAGGGTAGTGCCAGCAGGGGATGGTTTTAATAATGAAGTGAATAGAATAACCTATTCTGAGATCCCCTTCAGCTTCTTTCCCCAGCCACTTGTATCATTGTCTAATTGACTCATGAACAAGATGACTGTGGTGATAGGGATGGAGACTATGCACTTCCACCCACCAGGGCTGACCTGACATACAGTCATTGCTACTCAGACATGGCTGAGTATTCAAATTGACAACAACAGAAACCAATACTTAGTCCCTGATATAGCACTATTCCCTAGGGTGATCTGCCACTTACCTGGCGACAGATTGGTTTCATTAGAATGCTTCTATCATGGACACCCAGTGCTTTTCTCTTAATGGAATAGACACTGAATTTGGATATAGATTTGCTTTCCAAATACCCATATACCATCACAAAACCCTTAAAAGTGGGGGAAAAAAGGAGATGAAAAGGCCAGGGTAATACCATGTGGGAATATCCTATAATTGCTTCTTTTGAACATGGAGAAAAGAGGCAATGAGCCAAGGAATGTAGGGGCTTCTAGAAGCTGAAAAAGGCACAGCAATGGATAATCTTCAGAGCTTCCAAAAAAGGAATGCAGCCCTGCTTACACACACCTTAGTTTGAACCCAAAGAGATCTGTGTTATACTTCTGACTCTGGAACTGTAAGTTCTAAATAAGTATGTTGTTTAAAGCCACAGTAGTTGTACTAATTTGTTAAAGCAAAAAAGCAAAAATAGAAAACTAATTCATTGTTCACTTAGAAGTTATTACCAACTATATATATGTATATATGTGTGTGTGTGTGTATATATATATATATATATATATATATATATAGTTTTACATACATAAACATCTATATTTATATCTATGTATCTTATCTATCTATCCATCCATCCATCCTTTGAAAATGGGCACCGTGTCATGTTCTTTTTTGTATAAATCAAGGTCTAGCACAATGCCTGTTCCGTAGTAGGCAATCATGCCTTCGGCTGCATAAGAGAATAGAGAGCTCAATACTTTCATCTTTAAGATATAGGCTGCCAAAGCTGCTTATAAATATTCTTTAGTATACAGAAGTTGCTTCCATCTTACTTTTTTCCCCTTCTTTTCTCACCCCCTTGCAACTCCATTTTGCAATAAATCTGGATTTCTTCTGTATTTTTTATTGGAAAGATGCTTAATCAATCGCAATATATCAGACTGAGCAATGAAATAATCTAGGGGTACCTGGGTAGCTCTGTCAGTTAGGCATCCAGCTCTTGGTTTTGGCTCAGGTCATGATCTCAGAGTTGTGAGATGGAACCCCAAGTTGGGCTTTGCACTCAGCAGAAATTCTGCTTGAGATTCTCTGCCTCTCCCTCTGCCCCTCCCCCACTCAGTCTCTCTCTCTCTCTCTCTCTCTCTCTCTCCCTGTCTGTCTCTGTCTCTTTCAAATAAATGAATGAATGAATGAATGAATGAATGAATAAATAAATAAATAAAATCTAAAAAGAAAAGAAAGAATCTAATAATGCAATTTCACATTTTTGGATATTTACTATATCTAGTTTTTGTGTGTGTGTGAATTCATTTAATCTTTTTCCAAATGACTTAGTGTTTAGTTTCCTCAAAGTTTTCTAGCTGACTTGGCTGCCTTCATTAATTAGTCCATTTATTCCACAGCCTTTGAATACTGATTTTGTGGCAGATGCTGTCCTCAATTCAGAGAGCACAGCACCTAACACAGTGTTCAGTGCAAGGTCCCTGTCCCATTTCACATTGCCATATTCATTTCTTATACTGTGCCCCCTGAAGCCTCTGATCCAGGTACTATTTCTCTCTCTCTCTCTCTCTCTCTGTGTAGACAGAATTCAAGGCTGCTTAGATTATTCTTTACTTAATAGAAGTCTTCACTGTGGCTACATTCTGAAGAATATTCCTTAATTAGGTAATAAGCATGTTACTTTATTGTTAAAACAAAGAGCTCTCCATGTATGTAATGATGGTTTTTAATTATAATCAGAATTGTCTGCCAGGCATTAATCAATACAGTCCTTGGATATAAAAAGCAAGAGGGAAAAGCAGAGAATCTTCAAGAGAGTGAAAGAAATAATCATTAAATGTTATTAGATCAATGACCATGGGAAGCTCATTCTTTGTATAATAGCTGATGTTTCAAACACATATTGATTCACCTTTGTAACAATTATGTTGGATGCAGGGGCAGGGGCAAGTCCTGGAATAGAGAATCAACAAATCTCAGGCATCTCTTCATGCCTCAAAAGACACATAAGTGTCAAATGTTCACACTTGGATGGGCAATCTGTTCTCCAACTGGCTGGAGGGGGAGCTTTGCTTTGATACACCCTGCCTTATGTGTTTTGTTTAATCATTCATGGCAAAATATCTGATGCTAAAGTTTCTGTTGCTTACCTTCAGCCCTTCAAATTAATATTAGCTGTATCACAGATCCTTTCCCTTTGGATGCTTAGCCTCTTTAGACAAGCTTACTGCAGAAGCCATCCTTCCTACATTATTTATTAAAGCATGATAAGGTAAAGTAATTACATTATCAGATATCTCTGTCGTATTTGAGCAATAAGGCACCATAATAATAGTATAAGACATCTTGGAAGGAAGATATAATTACCACAAGGCAATCACACTCCTGGGGATTATAGGAGCTTGGATACATGTCTTCCCTTATAATGCCCTAAGGATGTGATTATCTCAAGAAGAGAGAGAGAGAAAGAGAGAAACCCAGTGAATAATGTTGTATTCTGCTCTACAAAATTTATAGGAAAGGGCAAAAGTGTATTTCATATGAGTATGTGATGTGGCTGTTTAGAATATTTGAACAGCAGTTTCAAATGAGCTGAACTATTTGTAGAAGTTAACCTGTCTCTTCAGGAATCACGTAGGCCACTCTAAGTCATTTTGTAAAGCCAGATTGAGCTCAGAGATGCATTAGAATTTTAGCTTGCTTTAAATGTTAGGAAAGTGGTTTGATGGGGCTACTAATTTCTAGCTGGTTCAGTGCATTAAGCTTTCTATTCTCTTGCTAGCTGGTAAGGTGTGGACTCATCATTCAGGCTGCTATTGACATTTCTTGCCTGGTGGCACCAAAATGGAAAACAAAGAGGTGTTTTTAAATTATCCCACCAAATCTGAGGAAACCATGTTTCAGTTGTGGTTAAATTGAATTTCCAGGCTGAAAGAAGAGTAAAGAATGAGTAAAGCAAATGTCAACCAGCCTGAGGTCACATCTACATCCTGAATGCTCTGCGAGAACTCAACCAAGTCTTTTATAACTAAACCAATTGAAGAATTTTCTGATCTACAAGAATTAAAAATAAATATTTCCAAAAATTTGCATTAAGATTTTTTTCTAAAGAGTATTCTTCAGGGACTTAAGATAGAACCCCAAGATAAATTACTAGAATTAACTTTTAAACCTTATCACAAAAGTATTTTAATCAGCAAAAGCTAGAGCCTTCTGTAACAAAAGATATTCAGGTAAAAAATGGAAATTCTGTTAAAAATGGGCTTTTGATCAAATAATTTGAAACATCTGGCTAGACAGAAATGTCTAGCTGTTGACTGATGACTTCATTCTGGAGACATGTTCTGTGACACCAACACACCTAACAAGATAAATGTTTTAGTGCACTATTTTTGTTTGGAATACTTGTAAAATTTCAATGTCTAAAAATCACATAAAAATTCAGTAGCTTTATTGAGTTGACTTATTTAAGTGTCATCTAGATTCAGATATCATGTGGATTTGGCATCATGCAATATCACTCAGAATCATACTTATCTATTATGTATAAAGCATGGGTTCATTGAGCAGTGAAAAAAGAAAGAAATTGGAGCACAGGGAATCCTGAGCAAGGGAGACTCATTAAATCTCTGTGATTGAAGAGTTTCAGCTGTGATGAGATCTCATTTCTGGTGTATTTGGGTCTTGAACTAGGTGCTGAGAACACAGTAGGAAATTAGACATTGCCCTTGCCCTGAAGAAGATCAACATCCTATTTATTTCTCTTTTATTCTTAGTTCTCACTGCATGTCAAATTCTTTATATGAATAAATTAATCTAAATTTGCACAACAAGTCTATGTCATAGTTATTATTATCTTTATTTCAAAGGTGAAGAAATTGAGGTGGAGAGAGTTAAAGTAATGTGTTCAAGGTCACACAACCCAGAAGTCAAGTATGGGACATTGAACTGACCCAAGTGGATCTGGAACTCATATTTTAACCACATATAACCTATAGGCTTCAAGTTAAAGAATAGATGTTCAAATTAAGATGGGAACTAAATTGTTTCAGGTGTATGATAAACATATATAAAAAACACAATTGGGGGAACCACACTCAATTTTATAGTGAGTGAATGGAGAACCAGATTTATAAAGGAAATAATTATATTTCCCGAATCACAATTTACAAATTGGTAGATAGAGGATAGGAAAATATATAGTTTTGACTTCACTCTGACATTTCATTTAAAACAGGTTAATAGTATCATCACACAAATAAATATAGTTTGTGTCATGGTCCTAAGCATTCACTTTCTGATGAGTGGATGATATAAAAACTGAAAGTTTACTGTGCACTACCAGAATCCTTTCCATTAAGGATTATTATAAAAAGGGAATCACAAACCAGCTACAAATTCTGAGACTTTACAACCAAGACAACTCAGGAATGTGTCATAGGTTGCATTACTAGCACAATATTTTTTAATGATGGATTTTTGCACAATAGAGTCAGACCCTTTTGCAAATGTCAATAAGTGGTGTAAAATTAACTGTGGACTCTCATATTAGGGGCAAGAAAAGGTACTTTTTCATTTGTGCATTTAATGAAGACTATGTACTGCTATGTATGTCAGGCTAAATACTATAAATGAAACTGGAATAAAGGTCCATCAAGGCCTTAAAATTATTGATTCCCCATTTTAGAGGTCAAAGAAGAAATGAGGATAGGGCTGGGATGGAGGATATTTTGAAAGGGGTAATTAGCACCAGGATTCTCCTGCTTGAGAAGGAGATGGAATATCAACATTGTCACTTGCTGAAGAAAGGTAAACGAACATCCAAAATCTGCTGTGGTGATTGAGTGGTGACTGACAACCTAGACAAAAACTTCCAGGATATCTTTGGTACAGAATCAAGATCATTATACTTAATTGATGCAGTGGGGCTGACTCTCAGGGAAGGATGGGTATGTTTTTGTGAAAAATGTTGAACAAATAAATCCAGCTAGATTTGACTTCCTTGGATTATTGAATAAATAAATAAGTAAATGGGTAACTTAAATCTATACCATGGCGGTTTTGTTGCAAGTTTAATTTCTTTTTTTTTTAAGATTTTATTTATATTTTATTTATTTATCAGAGAGAGAGAGAGAACAAGCACACAAGCAGGGGGAGCATCAGGCAGAGGGAGAAGCAGGTTTCCTGCTGAGCAAAGAGCCCAATGCGGTATTCAATCCCAGAACTCTGGGATCATGACCAGAGCTGAAGGCAGATGCCTAACTGGCCGACCCCGGGGCATCCCAACAAGCTTAATCTTTTTTTTAAGATTTTATTTATTTATTTGACATAGAGATCATAAGTAGACAGAGAGGCAGGCAGAGAGAGAGAAGGGGAAGAAGGCTCCCCACTGAGTAGAGAGCCTAATGTGGGGCTCAATCTTAGGACTCTGAGGTCATGACCTGAGCCAAAGGCAGAGGCTTAACCCACTGAGTCACCCAGGTGCCTCAACAAAAGCTTAGTTTTTATTTATTTTTTATTTTTTAAAAATATTTTATTTATTTTTTTGACACACAGAGAGAGAGAGAGATCACAAGTAGGCAGAGAGGCAGGCAGAGAGAGAGGGGGAAGCAGGCTCCCTGCTGAGCAGAGTGTGATGCGGCGCTTGATCCAGGACATGGGTATCATGACCCAAGCCGAAGGCAGAGGCTTAACCCACTAAGCCACCCAGGTACCCCCGAACTTCATTTTTAAAAGAATTCTGAAGGATAAGTTCTTTTCTTCCCTTCAAATTCCAGTAAGAGATCTTTTGTCATGATGACATGAATATACACATTTCCAGGTACATTAGGATACTTAATAGGCTGTATTTGGTGGGGGGGAGACGACCTTCTGAAGGCTGTAATAAGAGAAATGATCATTCCAAAAATATATTAAGTATTCATAATATGTAAGGCAAACTGCTAAGCTTTATAAGAAATATGAAGATGCTTACTTACTTCTATGATTTATTTACTGTCCACCATTACAATATGGGTGTGGCCACTGGTAGTCTTGGCTTAATACAGGGATTTTCTATTATGTCCCTACCCACAGGGCTTAGCCTTTGTCTGCAGTGCTCCACGGAGCAAAGACCAAAGCTCACTTGCACCAGCATTCATGTTAAGTAGGTGCCTCACTATTTCAGATTTGCAATACTTCTTTTGGGTTCCTAAAATTTTATTGCTTTATAGCCAGTTTGTGGATAAGCAGTTTATTTAAAAATGTTAATAGTCGTGAGAGTGAAGATGATCCAGTTAACTAGTTACCCATGCTATGTTAAACAGAAAACCATGCTAACATTCTTAGATTTCATTGAAATGTTTGTTATTTGGAGATCTCAGGGATTAATGCCTATCTTTATTTATTTGAAACTGTGGTTATCTATCATCCTTCTATCCATCCCATCTACTTCACCAGCATTCCAGCTCTTTGTTAGCCAGGATAATGGGAAAGAAGGGCAGAAGATAGTCTTAGATCACCTCAAATTAAGGCCAAAACAAGACTAAATTCTTGAACAAATATTCTTTATGTAAATGGAATTAAGTAAGATAACATGCAATATTTTGGAATACAATAAAGTCTCTAAAGACTTACTATAATTAAACTTACAAGTACACAAGTAATAAGACAATAATCAAGGGACACAAATATCACACAAATTGCTTGATTAAAAAATAGCTAAAAACATATTCATGTCATCATGACAGTAAAATGCAACAGTAAACCAAATATCAATGTCTATATCAGGCTTTATTTTTTTTTCTTTTTGCAACCTCTAGCAGCTCAGTCTTTTTCCCACAAGGAAAAGCACCAGAAGTTAAGCAATTCCACACTTCCAGAAGCTAGAGCACTCTGAAAGTACAATCCAAAATCTAGTCCCCTTTAGGATCATTCTCCTCAAGACTGAAGAACCAGAAAAGAATTTTCTGAATTTCTGTTAAGCAGATAGGAAATACATCCAATCATCCTTCTTCTTCACCCCCTGAGAGATGATAGGAGAGAGGAAAAGTACAAGAGAGAGGAAAAAGTACAAAAATCAAGGAAGATTTTTGGTGTCCATTTGTGCGATTTTTACGTATTTGAATATTTTTATTACATTTATTAGCATTTCACTTAGTTTATTGATTAAGTTACTTTTAATTTGGGGGTTTGTTCTTTTGGTTTGCTAAGTATATATGGAAAATTAGATATTGGCAATGGAATGTAAAGTTTTCATTGTAATTGTACTAACTAAAGATTAGACAACATCTCTAAGGCTAGATAGTTAAAGAGACATCCAGACACAGTTCCCATTATTACTTTGTATCCAATGTCTTAATGAATTCTTTATTTAAGATGTGTACATTGGTACTGAAGAGTTAGAGATTTTTAACACTTATGATTCTTAGAAAACCCAGAGATACTGGTTAAATCATATATAATTACATATATGTATATTATACATATGTATATTACATATATTATATGTATATTAATATACATACATATATGTATATTAATAAAATATATGCTGACATTTTCATACCAGAAGAAAAAGCCTTATGGAATTACAAATGCCTTATGGAGGAACCAGTGTAACTTCCTGTATGCATGGATTCCTTCCCTGTAGAACAGGTTGCAATGAAGTGTGGATGAGAAGGAATCCTACAGCCAGTTAAATCACTGTGTATCTGACCAGGAATCTGTCAAAGATTTCCAGGATCTTAAAGCTTTTATCCCATCTCACTCACCCATGATTAAAATTCTCAAGAAATTTGGATCTGTGTTCAATTTCCTTTGAGTAATCTTATTCTAGATTTTTATGAGCCTCTTTTCCTTTAAAATGAATCAAGTGTCAGACCCACAACTATATGGTCAACTAATTGGCACAATAGGAAGAAGAATAGTCTCTTCCACAAATGGTGTTGGGAAAACTAGACAGCATTGTGAAAAAGAATGAAACTAGACCACTCTCTTACACAATACACAAAAATAAATTTAAAATTGTTGAAAGACCTAAATGTGAGAGAGGAAACCACCAAAATCATAGAGGAGAACATAGGCAACAACCTCTTTGACCTTGTTCACAGCAACTTCTTAGTAGACATGTCTCCAGAGGCAAGGGAAACAACAGCAAAAATGAACCATTGGAACTTCATCAAGGTTAAAGCTTCTGCACAGTAAAGGAAACAATCAACAAAATTAAAACAGAACCTACAGAAGGAAGAAGATATTTACAAGTGACATATCTGATAAGGGGTTAGTATCCAAAATATAGAAAGGATTTATAAAATTCAACACCCAAAAAACCCAAATGATCTAGTTAAGAAGACGTTAGACATTTTTACAAAGAAGACATCCAGATGGCTAATAGACACATGAAAAGATGCTCCACATCACTCATCATCAGGAAAATACAAATCAAAACCACAATGAGATACCACCTCACACCTGTCAGATAGCTAAAATTAACAACACGGGAAACAACAGATGGTGGTGAGGATGCAGCAGAAAGGGGACCCTTCTTGCACTGTTGGTGGGAATGCAAACTGGTGCAGCCACTCTGGAAAACAGTTTGGAGAGTCCTCAAAAAGTTGAAAATAGAGCCACCCTATGACCCAGCAATTGTACTACTAGGTATTTACCCAAAGGATACAAAAATACAGATTTGAAGGGGTGCATATACCCCCATGTTGATAGCAGCATTATCAAAAATAACCAAACTATGGAAAGAGCCCAAATGCCCTTCGACTGATAATGGATAAAGAAGATATGGTGTATATATGATGGGATATTACTCAGCTATCAAAAAGAATGAAATTTTGCCATTTGCAAATATGTGGATGGAACTATAGAGTGTTATACCAAGTGAAAGACAAATACCATATAATTTCACTCATATTTAGAATTTAAGACACAAAACAAATGAACATAAGGAAAGGAAATAAAAGAGAGAGGGAAGCAAACCATAAAAGACTTAACTAGAGAGAACAAACGGAGGGCTGATGGCAGGATGTCAGTGGGGGATGGGCTAAATGGGTGATGTGCATTAAGGAGGACACTTGGGATGAGAACTGGGCGTTCTATGTAATTGACGGATCACTAAATACTACTCCTGAAACCAAGATGACAGTATATGTCAACTAAACTAGAATTTAAATAAAAAATTTGAAACAAACAAAACAATGAATCACACGTCTACAAGCAGTGCTGAAACAAATAAGAATTTGTTTTAAACAGATCAGAATTGGCCAGAGGGCCCAGAGTTGAGGAGAAGCAAATGTGGGTAAGAGGAATAAAAGGCAGAAACCTAAGGCAAACCTTCCACATTTAGCCCAGTGGTTCTCCCTCACTCTGCCTTGTAAACACCTGGGGATTTGACAAAAAGAAAAACAAAAACAAAAACAACAACTGATCCCCAGGCCTTTTTCCCTGAAGGGAGTATTTTCTTTTTTTTTTTTTTTTCTTTTTTATTTTTCATTTTTTTTTTAATTATTTATTGGGAGCATTTTCAATATGTCACACAGATGTTTCTGATACATAGCTGGAAGGAGAATAACCGATTCACTTACTGAATCCTGGTTTCTCCTCATGTAAGCCAAACAGCTTGGCATTTATTTCCACTCCACACAGTGAGCTTTATCTAGAGTCCTCTAACCACTTTAATAAGTATTTCAAGTAAAATAAATTTGATGCATTTCATCTGAGAGAAAATTACTTTTTCCCCCAAGCAATGCTCCTCAGGAAGCAGCAAGGTTGGTAAAAGTGTGAAGCGTGGGAACATCACCAAAGGCTTGTAGTACTGCCTCGTCACTGAAGTGGAAGGAACCAACTGACACAATTCCACAACAGGAACTCCAGCATGGGCTCTTTTCCCCCAGCTGCCCAAAGCTGAGGAAGTAGCTGAAATACACAAGTCCTTGGATCCCCCAACACACACCTATAACAAAACCCTAGGGGTTTTGAATCCTTTGTAACAAAGGACAAGAAAGAAAAAAGAAAAAAATAAACATAAATGAATCTGACAACACAGGTTTTAAAGATGGCAGATGTTCAATACAACAATCACTGCACAAGTATTCATCAAACCAACGCTAATGTTTTAACAGGTAAAATGTTCTCATTAAACTCTAATAAAAGTTCTCCTCCCTGAAAGAAGTAAAACCATTTTTATCTGCCCAAGTCTTCAGGGAAGAGTCTTTTATCAGCATCAACCTTCTAATTCAGCTACTCCACAGAGAAATCTAAAATTCTAAAGCACTATTTTTTCCTGTGAATGCTTTTTTTTTCTCCTTAGAATTTATTTTTACATGTTGAAGACAATAATATGGTGCAAAGGTAGTTGGAAGCCTTTAAGAATGGTCTGTTATTATTAAGCATTGTCTATAATTAATATCAATTAGAATCTATTAAATTTAATAGACTTTGAGTTATTGAGTTTAATTCAATTTCAATAAATTTCAATTAAGTATAATTTGTTTCCATTACTTTTATTAATTTCAGTCACTATCAATTACCTTCAATTAATTTAATTTACTGGCAATATATGTTCAGGTAATTCCCTATTACTTTCAATTAGTTTCTATTCATTTCAATGGGCTTCCTTGGCTGCTAACTGATTTCATAATAATAAATGTGAAGCTGTAATATAGTTTCTATATACTACTATCATACAAACTAATTAGCTCCACATTCCAACTTACCATAAAACAATTAAACCACTACTCAATCTACATACAATCTGTACTCACCTCTACCCATTTTCTCCTCAGGTTCATATGTCTGAGAAGCCTGGACTACTAGAGAGTCTGACGCTTGCAAAGATGTCAGATCAGTCAAATGATTCATTGCTCAGTTATATCTGTGTTGCATATAGAACTTCGCTAGATGTTGGAGGTAATCCAGGTAAAAGAGTACCTTTAGAAGATTACAATAGGATTTCCCAGAATCAAGCACACTGATGTTTGAAGGAAGGGGCTAGATGTTCCTTGTTCACTATGGTGCTCATAGCGTGAACATAATGCTTCACAGGGTAGGTATTCAAGAATTTGCGATTCTTTTCTGGGGTTGTCAGTAAACTTAGTGTTGAGGTAGAGAAATCAGGATAATCAAGGCAAATTCTGAATCACACAATTAATTATGAACATGCCCTCTCTCTCTATGGAAGAAAAAAAAAAACACTGATACAATGATCAGATATTAGCGCTAGAGGAAAAGAAAACAGGGATATTGTAAACTAACATTATTCTGCAGTTGAAGTTTTTAATGTCAAATAAGTGACATAATATAATGCAATGTGTGTATTATATTACTAACTCTATAGCATTGACATTAAAAAAGCAATCAACATACAGCTTTTCATAGTTTGCAGAGAACTTGAACCCGGTAACACATTTCATACACCTAATAACTCTGTGAGTGAGAGGGTGCAAATTTTATCTGCACTGAGAAACTATCATATTCAGGTGAAATTGTTTATTCAATTTTGGACATCTAGAAAATGGTAGGGTTTGGGCAAAACGAGGTCATAATAATGAAAAGAAAAACCCATACCTAGGGTAACTTTTGAGGGCCCCAATTTAGGAAGAGAAGTGGTTCATATTTATAGGTAAAAAATCCTGCCTACTTACCTCAAAAGAATATGTTATTTTGGTCTAAGCTATGCAAAGTAGACACCTATGTGCCCGGGAGAGACTCACAGAACAAATGACTCACTTACTAGGCTCTCTGTTCTCCACTCAAGACTCCCTTCGAAAAATGTACCTGTCTGAATGGAAGTGTCTGGATGTGTGACAGCTGGATAAAACAGGGAGCATGAATGGAACATAACACCCTTCCAGGGGAGGGCCAGTTGCCTGCAGGAGAAGATGACTTTGAGCAGGTTTCTTTGGCAGCAGGGCAGTGCTCCAGCCCAAGAGGATTTGGCTCACTCCCAGCACATCTCTGGCAGTAAACTCCGAGTGAGAAAAGAGGGGAGGAATTTAAGGCTGAATCCAAATCAAGTTGCCAGAGCCCTTCAGCTAAGATGTGGGAAGTCCTGGGAAGGAAACCAGTGACTTTAAAATCAAAAGGAAAATTGGCTGAAGGGAATGACAGAGTCATTGGAAATAAGACTGATGGAATCTCAGCGTGGTACCAACCCACTGGCAGGGGTGACCCTTCCCCCTAGTAGCTTGCCAAAAATAAAATGGAGACAGAAAGCCTGATCAGGGCTCCATCCCAGGACCCTGGGATCATGACCTGAGCCGAAGGCAGAGGCTTTAACCCACTGAGCCACCCAGGTGCCCCTATACTTCTTTTATATTATACATTATATTTATATTAAACATTTTATATTATACTTCTCTATACCCATCCTAATCTAATATAATAAATATTTCTATAAATGTTTAGTGAGTGTCTTTGTTAATTCCTGGGACAAATTGTCTTCCCCATCTAACTATTCCCTGCAATTCATACTTCATGCTGTGTTCTCTTCCATGGTGTCCCACCACCAACTCCCACATATCTAAATGCTACTCCTCTCCCAAGGCCCGCTAAAATCAAGTGTTAAAAGTAACTTTCGAGAAACCTTTTTCACCACTATCAGTGAACTCCAATGCAAAGAATATTATCAAACGTGTATTGAGCTCCTGGTATATGCCGAGCAAATGAGAATAAAACTATTCCTTTTCCCCTGGTAATGAAATGGTAAGATCTAGGGAATTCTCTCACACATTGACCTACAAAGAATGAGGGTCTTTTGGTTTTGTTTTGTTTTTCCCAGACCTGCCATGGTACTTATAGTCTCCAGAACCCCATTTAAGATTTATAATTCTAACATTTGTGTATTTTACATTTATAAAGTGCATTCATATCCAATGTCTTATTTAGCCATACACTAACCTGTGTGTTTTTCTAAGTATACCTTGTGAATACATCCCTTAGTTAGACACTAAAAATAGAAGCTATGGCCCTTCATTTTCTTTACACTTGAGTATGTACAGTATCTAAAAGATGCTCAATATAGACTTACTATCTGTACCCACTACCAGCTGAGTGGGCTAGTCTGGAAGAATGGATCAACAGATATCTTTCCAATTCATTTCAAAGCACTGTGCTAAATGCTTCAATCCTGTGCAAAAATCTGAGGTCTCTTATGTTGATATGATATAATATCCAGAGATAAATGAAGTATAGGGAATATATGTGTGTATATATATATATATATATGTATATACATATATGTGTGTGTGTGTGTATATATATTTCTTAAAATACCTATATATTATATACCTCTATGTTGTATAGGTATAGTTATATTTCTTTTAAATTATCTTTCAAAATCATTTAATATTCTCTCTCTCTTTCTGGTAATTACTCTTTCTTCAGACTTCTACCATGTCATCCACTGAGCCATATTCAGTTCTGTATTTGTTTTCATTATTCCAGAAATATTTATTTTATTGCCCTCTCTAGAGTTTACTAAACTCAAAGCTTACATTAACACTTTTTTTGCTTTAACCTTCCCATACTGACAACCGCCTTAAGAAATTTACAATCTCGTGCAGACAGGACCAGTTGATCAGTGGTTCCATCAATTCTGTTAAATGCTGGATTTCTTAATATAATAACTAGAGTCCGTGTTATAAAACCTTTGAGTTTTCTAAATATTCATTTTATTTCCATGTATGTCATGTTGTTAAGTTTCTGAAAGTATAGGTTTGTTAGGTCTTTCAGGAGCATGGTTTCTTTCTTGTGTGGGATGAGAGGAGATTCCCATGAATTATCAGAGCCAAAAAATAGGTGGAGAATTTCTTGCACCAATTAACACAGATCAGATAAATGAAAAAGTATAACACTGACCTTCAAATAAGAGACCAAAACAAGAGACAAAAAGTGAAGTGTGTCAGTGACCTATAAGTTTTGAACCCAGAGAGGTCCTTTGATTTGTTAGAGAAATTTAAGGTAGTACTCACAATATGAAGAAAGATGGTCAGAGAAAAGCTGACACGCAAGAAACTAGAGATGCCAAGACATTCTATGAACCCTTGAGCCAAGATATCAGTTACCTTAGTATTAGAAACCTGCACTTTACAAGCCTGACTGTCTGTGGTAATTGTCTTCTTTCTATTATTCTTTGGTATTGAATCAAGTTTATATTTATGTTTCTCCCCACCTTTCTACTTTCTACTGGAGCTCATTTTAATTGTAATCATAGAAACATAGCAAGAGGTGCATGTTCTTTCTCAATCTAGAGGTTATTTTTTTAAGATTTATTTACTTATTTCAGAGAGTGTGAGAGCTTGAGCAGGGGGAGAGAGAGAGAGAGAGATTTTCAAGCAGACTCCCTGCTGAGCATGGGGCCTGACACAGGGCTCGATCTCAGAACCCTGAGCTCATTACCTGAGCTGAAATCAAGAGTCATTATCCAGCTGACTGAGCCACCCAGGTGCCCCTCAAACTACAGTTTTAAAGGTAGAAAAGGAGCAATGTCTTCCTGAAGAGTGTTCTAGTAGGTAACAGTAGAAATCATAGTGAGGGAACCTGAAAGAGAAAGGGAACAAGATGAGGAGGCTGAAGGTTATTTATGAAGACCCTCCTGTTTACCTAGACTGCCTTTGACCACCATTGGAGAAGAGTGGGTATGTTTAATATGGGGAGCTTACCACTCATGGAGCGTTCTGCAGCCTTTTAAACAAAATGAGTTTATGTATGATATAAAATGGATGGTAGAAACATACATAGAAACATTAAATGTTAATGGTTCCTTTTTGTGTGTTTATAAACCTGGAGGGATGGTTTACTGTAACATGTTCTCAGATGGCCTCCTTACCTTCTGGTGCTCTCTTCTAGAGTCATTTCAGCAAAAAGTTGGCAGACTAATATCCATTAACAGGGCTTTTGTCATGTCACTGCCAAAATCATAGATTTTCATTTGGCCTTATTTTACTTCTAAAAACTCTACTAGGCTTATTGGGTCTTTCCCTCCTGGTCATCTATCCATTGATTATCACCTCTGAAGTCACAGATCTGCCTGTTCTTTCTCAGTCCTACATCTTTCCTCACCTTCCTAATGCCCTCTCTTCCACTCTGGTTTCTCAAGCTATCTGTAGCTTCTAAAACAATGCAAAAACTTACTCCATCTTGAAGCTGCTGATAAATTTACAGCCTTCCATTCTTGAGACTATCCTTACAAGCACAGATTCTAAAGCACTGGTATCATTATGCCATGTTGAACTGAAGACTGCCCCAAGGGGTGGCCTCGATTTATGTACTATCTGCATACTCTTCAAACCATAACAACAATGAACAGATAGCAGAAAGCCTCTTAGTGTCTTGTGAAATACCTGCTTTCCCTCATTTCAAGAAGGGCAAGGCAATGAGCTGTTAAGGTTATTAGACCTGAAATCTGATGTGGATCAAAAAGCATCTGCATTTGATGAGAAGGGATGAGTTAGCTAGAATCGTCACGTCCACTGGATCCATCTTTCTTTCTTTTTTTTTTTTTTCCTGCCAGTACATCTAAATATTTTCCAGATAAATGAAGCCTATGGTTTTCTAAACTTTCAGAAACCTTAATTCTTTGGACATCAGTATAAAACAAAGCTTTAGAATCATCCCACATTATTGAGGGTTAGGTTAATCTGAGTTTCTAGAACACCATACCTTATATCTCTGTGTCTTGGTATAATAACTTAGTGAGCAGAGTGTTTTGGTCTCTACTGAACATGTCTACAAAACTCAGCCTGACTACACTTCTCTCTTCACAGTCTTAGTGAAGAATTTAGATTCCAGCTTGAGAGCCTGTAGCATAATTCAATAAAATACCATCCCATTGATTCCAAATACCTCAGAAACCTCAAAGTCCCTGGTAGTCTCCGAAGAACAGTTGACCAAGATAAAAATGAAGGTAGGTTTTTAACTACTTGTGGTAAGAAATCAAATTGATACTAAGACAACTTCATGTATAGATGTAATTCAGCATGTCGTGTGCATTAGGAATAGAATTGCATTGCATCCATGCAGCATAAATTCCAACTAGGGCCTTAGGCAAGACCTCACTGACCATTCTGGGTCTGCACCCAGAACTGGGCCCAATTTAACTTGTTCTTTTAATTCTACCATTCTGTATTTCTATGGTTTGATGGTTATTTTTGTCCTCTTTCATTCACTGTACGAGACACATATTTAAATCCTTCTTTGCTTTCTGAGATCCAAGAGACAGAAGGTTAGTGACCCCAACATCTTGGCTAATTTGCCAGCCATTTTGGCTGGGTCTGGCCAATGGAAGTCCTCAGCAGGATCTCAGAGGGGGGAAAAGAGATACGTTGTAATGATAGATATATTACAACCTGTCTTCTCTTCTCTCTGCCTCTCCTAGACCATGTTTTTTGGTAGCAGCCAAGTCTCTCCACAATATACAACTCCTATCTAGCAGCAGGCTTCCTCATCTCTACCTCTCACAGGGTGATGGTATCAGTAGTTTCTCTTCTTGCACAAGCTTGACACTAACTACCTACTTTTTGCTAATCTCTGGATGCCACGATATCCCTTGTAAATTCCCTTAACTCTACTACTCACATTTCTGTAAGTACTACTTTTGGAATTCCGTTCCATCTGGAATTATTTCCTGTTGTGACCTCAGCTGATTATGTGTGTGTGTGTGTGTGTGTGTGTGTGTGTGTGAAATATTTAGCATACTTTTTTATTTAGTATACATTTAAGGGAAAAACAAAAACAATGAAAATATTATGACATAAATTATTTAAATGGGATAGTTAATATAAAGTTACATGTTATTTCACTAATAAAGACTGCATCACTGAACTATGCAAGCATCGGGAGAAAGAGCTCCTTCCCTTTCTGTCTCTAGCACCCAGATGGACCTGTGATAGAAATGAATGGTTTAGAAGGACATGAGGGTGGAATAGTGACTATGAAACAAGATATTTTCATAAAATAAAGAACATTTATGATATGATATTCTGATGCTTCTCTATAAGATAGTATAGTAGTTTCCCAACCCTGCTATAATAAATTACCACAAATTTGACAGTTTAAAACAACATACATTTATTCTCTTATAGTTCTGGAAGACAGAAGTCCAAAATCAGTTTCATTGGGGTGAAATCAAGGTTTTGGCAGGACTACACTCCTTCCATTGACTCTGAGGGGAGAATCCCATTTCCCTTCGTTTTCCAGCTTCTAGAGCTGCATCATTGTATTTCTTGGCTCATGGCCCCTTCTTCTATTTTGAAAGTTAGCAACTCAGTATCTTGCTTCAGTGTGGTCATATTGCCTTCTTCTCTAGTAAAACTTACTTCTGTCTCCTTCTAATAAGAACATTAGTGATTACATTAGAGCCCATTCAGATAATCCAGGACAAACTGTTCATCCTCAGATCCTTAAACTAATCTTATCTTCAAGATTTCCTTTGCTTTAGGGCCACCTGGGTGGCTCAGTCTGTTAAAGCCTCTGCCTTTGGCCCAGGTCATGATCCCAGGGTCCTGGGTTCAAGCCCCACATCGGGCTCTCTGCTCAGCAGGGAGCTTGCTTCCTCCTCTATCTCTGCCTGCCCCTCTGCCTGATTGTGATCTCTGTCTGTCAAATAAATAAATAAAATCTTTGTGTGTGTGTGGGGAAACCCTTTGCTGTATAAGATAATATTCATAAGCACCAAATATTAGTTTGTAAGTATCTTTAGAGACTGCTATTCAGCCTACCACAGTGTGATGGTTAATTTTATGTGTCAACTAGACTGGGCCACAGACTGCCCAAACATTGGTCAAACAGTATTTTAAATGTGTCTGTGAGCATCAACATTTGAATGGGTAAACAGGGTAAAGCAGATTGCTCTCCCTAATCCAGGTGGGCCCCATCCAATCAGTTGAAGGCCTGAATAAAGCAAAATGTCTGACTCTTCTATAAGTAAGGGGTAATTTTCTTCTATCTGACTGCTTTGAGTGGGGACTTCAATTTTTTCCTACTTTCAAACTCAAACTATTCCCTGGTCTCCAGTATACCAGCATTTGGACTGGAACTATACCCTTAGCTGCGCTGGGTCTCAGACTTATAGTCTTAAAAAAGAAGTTACACCATTGGTTCTACCCAGCTTGCCGACTGTAGATCTTGGGGCTTGTCAGTCTCAATAATAATCATACAGCCTTATTATCATAGCCTTATTCCCTTTAGGAAGTGTTTCTATATCTATACCTTATTGGTTCTCTTTCTCTGGGGAATCCTGACTAATATATACAGGTGGCCTTTTAATCTGCCATCTAAATTTTCCTTATCTCTTGGTTAGTGTAGAGCTGGTTTAAAGATCTAAAAGAAGGAAGGATAGAAATTGAGAATATTGTAGAAATATAAAAACAAACAGAACAAGAGTGTACGGAAATATAAATCAACAGCCAAAATACAAACTCCAATCAAGCACATCAAAGAAGCCAATGAGAAGGCTTCAGGATAAAGATTGTGTACAGTGATTTTTCAGCAAATCTAAAGACTAGAATTATAGTTAAGGTTATTTGTGTGAAGTTAGGGGTCAGATATATAGAAACTTACATCCAGTTGACTGAAACCTCAGGAAAGTCACAATGAAAAGAAAAGAAAGACAAGAAAGTCGTTTTTCTTTAATTCTCTCAGGTTTAATTTTTCCTTTATTTTATGTTTAGTATGTGAAGAGGGATGTAAATGTATTTATTGTCAATTTAAACTTACTTGGTGAAATTAATTTAACTGTGTATGGCCATTATCTATGACTAAAGCCTTTCACTATTTCTATACATCCCTTGTTAATTACTGCTTTTACCAGTTGTGTGGTGAGTTGGTTCCCAGACCTGGCTTATCATCAAAATTACCTGAAGGAACTCTAGAAGTATAATTGGCTGACCCTAAAATAGTCTCATCACTTTTAAAGGGAGGGGAGAAGGAGAGCTAAAAAAGATGCAACAGCCAAAAAGAGAAGCAGCAGAAAAGAAATTCAGAGACTTTGGAAGAAAAAAAAAGATTTGATTTGCCATTCCTGGCTTAGAAGATAGAGAGCCCATGAGCTAAGGAGTCAAGGAAAGTGGGCAACTTCTAGAAACTGACCAAAAAAGAAAGAAAGAAAATAAACTGACCTTCACCTCCTACCAACAGTGAACAGAGAAGTAGGGGTTTCTGTCCTACAACTACTATGAGCTGAATTCTCCAACAGCCTAAATGAGTTTGGAAATGGATTCCTCCCAGAGTCTCCTTATCCAGCCTCAACTTTGATTTCAGCCTTATGAAACTTAGAGCTCAGAACCCAACTGAACCAAGCCAGATCCAGACTTATGGAACGATGAGGTAATAAATTTGTATTGTTTTAAGTCTCCAACTCTTTGGTAATTTGTTAAATCAGCAATATTAAACTAATATCTTGTGTCTCACTAAGAATTATATTTTGAATAAGATATGGAAGTGTCTGAAAAAAAATTTTTTAATTAAGTGAACACTTAAGTATTAGACTTCCTACTTTTTGTTTAGGAACTTAGATGGATACAGTACTAAATATAGACAGTGAGGATCCAGATTGTTTTGCCTTTAAGGAATGTTTTTGGACTGGCAAGAGGATCTAAGCAAATTAAACAATTATTGAAGATTATTTGACACTGTAGAAAAACTGGGGGAGAAACCATGTGGAAGAATTGAGATAAACTGACCTTAAGAGGGGTCATAATGCATAGAGATGATCAAAGGAAAAATGGAGGACATCTTATTTGGGTAGGGGGAAAGCATAAACATTACAAAGCAGAGTTGAAGGAAGCTTTCAGTTCATCATCCCCCTTCCCCTCCAGTGGAGGTAAAACTATCTCTATATTCGTGTCTTTGAGAAAATCATCCAATGAAGGTTTCCTCTGGAAAATCTTTGCCATATTGAGGATCAAACTGAAAGGAATTATTTTTAATAATTTCAGCTGTGCCTATCCAAGAAAGTGTATGTGTATGTATTCACGGGCTATTTTATGTTCAAATATATTAGGCTAGTTTTCTGGGAAGTTGGGTTGGTATGGTAAGAAAGAAACTCCAGGGAAAGGGACACAGTGTTTCAGAAGCTGACCATTATTAGTAATGGAACTTGGTGTGGAAAGCCTTTCCTTGATTTTTAAACTAGACTAAGAGGAAACTAAATCCATAGACAAGGACAAATTAGCTTTTTTAAGCTTAGTCTTATATAAACATATAGTTTTAAAGGCTGAGAGGATGGTGGGAAGGTTAAACCTTTCTTAATGTAATCTCATTTTACTACTGACAGGAGATAAGTTTTAGAGCTTGAGAGTTGTATTTTTAAGCACTCTGAAGGATAGAAAAAAATATAATTTTAAAAAAGACACTTGCCTTTTTGAATATTGAATTGTCCTGGTGTTATCCCTGCTAATTTAAAAATCTTGCGTGGGTTGTATAATGCTAGGAGATTAGTCACTTCCATAGAGATTCTTAGATCTTCTTGTTTAGGATACTGGGGGATAAGAAAAGAGACAGACCAATGCAGGTGATTGTGATTTTATATAACAGCAGTGGGAGTAGATGAACTCTAGAGAACCTAAAACTGTAGATCATGGGTAGAGAAAGGGTTTGAAGAAAAATCACTTTAGGATTCCAGTACTTCAAAAAGTCATGTTAGTTTCCTATTTAAAGTAGATTTTTAGTTCATCCAGTTCCCTCTGTCTTCTAAGCCACCATCATCACTTCAACACTTGCTCAGACTGACATAATATTGGTCCTGAATCCATTCTTGTCCTCCTCCAAACCAATTCCTAATATCAGCCAGGAATAATATTTTAAAGTCAGAATCTACTCCAATCTCCTTGTCATTCTGTCAAATGTTCCATCTTGTTCATAAAGACAGAATTCTGTTTCAACCCTTCCTTGCTCCTTGCCTTCTCTACGCTCCTGCCGCATGTGGCTTCTCTTAGCTGTGACTTCCCTCTGATTAACCACTTAACTGCAACTGTTTATCAACCAGCTCCTACTCATTCTCTAGATTTGGCTCACGGATGCTTTCCTCAGAAGTCTTGGCTGACTTCACTTCCCTTTTACATTATCTCCCCTTAGTACATTCTTTCATAGTCCCTTGTACCTTTCCTTCACCTCCTTTATCAGTTTTTAATCATATTTTTAAATATTAAATATTGGTCGGGGTGCCTGGGTGGCTCAGTGGGTTAGGCCGCTGCCTTTGGCTCAGGTAATAATCTCAGGGTCCTGGGATCGAGTCCCACATCGGGCTCTCTGCTCAGTGGGGAGCCTGCTTCCCTCTCTCTCTTTCTCTCTCTCTCTCTGCCAGCCTCTCTACCTACCTGTGATCTCTCTCTGTCAAATAAATAAATAAATAAATCTTAAAAAATATATTAAATATTGGTCAAACTCCTGCATACTAAACCCTGAAATGCAGTTACTTTTTCTGTTGGTCGCTGGTGTTCCTTCACCTACTCCAACACGTGGCACACTGAAGACACTTAAGATCTATGAAGAGGCTTGGGGGAAGGCGGGAGAGAATATAAGAAGGGAGTTAGAGTGTTATCAATCAAAGTATAGTCAAATCCAATGCCATAAGAGTAAACATTGTCCCATTGTAGTGCTCAGTTGAGAATTAGGAATAAAGAAAAATTATTGGGGAATTTGGATGGTGAAACATTAAATGAGAGAATTGAAGACAGATTAGGCTGTTCGTAATGATCAGTTGGCTCTCAAGCCTACATCTTATCTATCAATCACCAAATTAACTTTTGGAGAAATACTTAGGCCAATGGAAAAATATACTTAAACTGGGCTCCTATTCCTTAGGAAACCCTTCTGTATGGGGTAGAAGCCAGCGTGATAAAGATCTGTTCCCTGAACTCTCATCTAGAGAAAACTTAGATATCTTGTCTACTTAATTGTGGTTGCAAAGAGTGATTGTGAGCTTTGACATTTGTTAAGAGGAGCAATTTAGAGGGATTCTGATCTGAAGACTCTGCTGGGATTCCTCTCCAGACCAATTAATTCCTCCATACCTCTTATGGGGCTGGAATTGGAAGAAACTCTATAAGAGGAAATGTTTTAGAACTCCACCTTGAAGAGTATGATTTAATTTATGTAAAGCTTGATTAACGTGGTACAAGCTAAGTCTTTGGGTTGGGACACTAGTTCAAAAATGAGTTTAAAGAAAATGAAACACCCATTTTCAGAAAGGAGACAAACTGATAGGGTCATCAAGCAAAATGCACAACAATAACAATTTTAGAATCTGCCACTGGGCGTCTATAATTCTGCCATGATCTCCAAGATCTGTAAGAAAATACTGCTCTTTGACACTGTTGGAATAAGTTAAAATGAAGCTGATATGTTCTATTTTAGAACACTTTACCGATGATCACAAAACCATTTCCTTTATAATCTCATTTTATCCTACAACAACCTGATAAAGTAAGAGTTTACTTCCACTTTATGGATGCAAAAACCAAAGCTTTATAAAGTAGTTAGGTGAATTACCCAACTTGTGAGTGGCAGAAGTATCAAATCCAAGTCTCTCTATCTCAGAGCCTTTTTTGCACATCTCTAATTAGCCAAAGAGATTAAAATAATTCTGAGAATTGGTGCAGATCTACTAGTCCTCACCCATCTATTCTACACATAATTACATCAGGACTTTCACAACCCTTAACCTTCAGAACACCCACACTCACTTTAATACTCTTTGGTGCAAAAATGTCTATTTAGTTGTTAGTCCATCACATGAATATGGAGGATAATGAGCATCCTCGTAATTCAGAAGATTTTCTAGACACACTCCAGAGTTTTCTTGGACTTTATTGGTCCTGTTATATAGGTTATCCCCAAAGATTATCTACTCCAAATTTTTATTTTAAAATTTTTGAGTTTTTTTCAAAATGAAAAAATTAGGAAAACAGAAGCATAATGAAAATATATACAAAAACAGTAAATAGCTGTGTGTGTATGCTTTAATTCATTCTTTTTAAATCAACTGTGGCAAGTTGTACAGATGGCCCCATTTCCTCCTTTTACACGATTTTGCAGTATAACTTCCTTCTTTGACCAAGAGGTGCAGTCTATTTCTCCGTTTCTTGCCTATTTCTCCACTCCTTGTCACAAGTCTTACCTTGTGACTTATGTGGCTAAAGGAGCATTGCCAGTTCTGAGAATATGCCTCAAGAAGTATTGTGCTTTTTGCTGTCTTGCTGGGAACCATGTCAGCCTTCCATGTAAACAGTCCTGGACATTTGCTAATAGGCATGTGCCTACTTGCTTCTTTGGAGCTGACTGACAGTCAACCAATACCCAGAAGCAGAGCCACTAGATGACCAGTAGCTGATTATAACACAAGCGAGCCAAGCCATGCTTGGAAAACAGCCCACCTGGGTCCAATCTAACTTGCTGACCCACAAAATCTTAAGCTGTTGTTGAAACACACTAAACAACAGATATCTGATATATCAATTTTGCTGCTCTCCCCAAAACTGTCTTTTAAAAAAAGATCACATTTTACCCTGCTATGTAAAGCACAGTGCTATCAAAAGAGCCTTAAATTAGCATCAAGTGATTTAATTCCTGTCATTAACTGGAGGTATTACTATAGAAACATCAAATACATTTCAAGTTTCAGTTTCTGTATCTGTAGACAGATACCATGTTGTAGACCCTTTCTACTTTGATGGTTTGCAATAAACAAATGAGAAAATAAATATGAAATTGCTTTGGCTTTGTATATATTTTTCCTCTCTGGGATTTTGGTTTTCTCATTTAGAAAGATTCAAGGACCAATCTGCCTCAAAACCCCTGGAATATTATTGGTTGATATTACTAGAGAATCAAAATCAAGTTTCATATGCTGATTCACAAGTATTGTGAGGTATGCACAATGGAATAATTCCTATGTGCAGACCTGATTTCATTCTCTCCTTTGGAGTAGTAGTAATTCAAAGGTAGAATTCAATTCAAGCACAAATTGTCAAGAGTCCTTTCCCTGCTAAAATTTTAAGAAAGGAAACTCTTAAATATTTTCCCACTCTCTTTCATTTGTAAAGCACCCCTTTGAATAGGGCAGAAATTCACAAAGTATTGTTCAAAGACAAAATTAAAATAACCTGGAAGAACTTGTTCAAATTGTGATTTATTTCAAATATAGGTAAAAAACTAAGTCCTTGGGCTACTTTCAGTTTACTAAATTAAAATATTTGGTCCTCTTCATTCTTAGGAAAAATTCTGAGAAAATTGTCATTTTGATTAGAGAGGTGAGAAAGAGATAAATTTGAACCCTGTTATGAAGGGTGAGAAAAATCTGATTAAAGATTCCAGGCATTAAAAAAAAAAAAAAATTCCAGGCATCAAGAGAACACTAGAGTCTTGAAAGGGACAGGGGCAGAGAAGAAGAAATAAAAAGATTGTAGGAAAGCATGTTTTCCTAGGTCTAACCCATGTTAAAATTCCCTAGGAACTCTGCTGCTTGGATTAGTATGGTTTGAAGATAATTGTTCTCAGGACTTCCTCCATTTTGAGGCCCACTAGGCTAGAAAGAGTAGCAAATATAAAGTATAAAGCAAACAGGAGATCCTATAACTTCTCAGCATTGCAGCTGTCCAGAGCCACAGATATCATTTTCACTTTTCTCTGCCAGAGTTGCTAGTAAGATTCTTCTTGGGTCATTGACTAAGAATATTTTCCTTTATTTCTTTTTGTCTTTAACCGACAGTCTACTTCATAAAGAGCTGGCTTCACTTCTTGGGAGATGAAATCACTATTTATATGAGGATTATACCTTCTATTCTAAGGATTTCATGTTCAATTCTGTAAATAACTACACTGCTTTCTGAAGAAGAAAAGGAAGAAGGAAAAAAAGAAAGTGAGAAAGATAGAAGGAAACCAATATTTATTGGACACCTATAATCTATCCTGCACATTCACAAACATATGATCACATTCTCACAGTAACCAATGAGGTAGGCATGCATGATTTTTTTTCCTTCTTTGGAAATGAAGAAATTGAACTCGGAAATTTTATGAATCATTTCTTAAATAGATGGGTTTGAAACCTGGTTAAGTCTGGCCCTAAAAACCATAATTCTTGAACTCAATACAAGTTTCAAAACAAATATTCCTGGGAATATAGCAAGAGAACTCTTATCAGTCAGCATTCTCATATGAATATATAGACCTCTCATCCTTCAGGAGAACTGAGAGGTGCATCAAAGAAAGAACTTCTATCTAAGCCAGTGTTCTTTAAACTGTGAATGTCTTCTAATTTGTGAATAACATCCCTTGGGCATCAACCAACTATATTTAATGAAAGATTACACAATGATACAGAAGCAAATAAATTCATGGGGCATTATATATGATAAGAATTTTTCTAGATATCTTTTTTCTATTGTTAGATGTATACATATAAACATGTATATTGTCACAACAAAAAAACGTATTTTTAACATAATTCTTTTGTGAAAAACAAGCATTTGAAAGTTAGTGGGCTAAGCAATGGGAATATTGCCCAAGGCAACTGTTACAGAGACGTTATCTCAGAGAGAAAGGAGAAGAGCAACACTACAGAAAAATTTGTCAAGTTTTCAAGTTTCATACACTGTGTTGAATAGCTCTTCTACTTTTTCAACTTATGAAACCATTGGAATATAGAAGAGCAAAGTTCCTGCAGCAAAGTTAAGTTGAAATAAATCTGCAGACAGTGATTAGCAGTGGTCTGTGAGGAACCAGTTCTCCAATTAAATTCTGATTAGATTTTTCCAGTGTTACTCTGTACATGCAAGATCAAAACTGATTTTCTTTTTATTATACGTTGTCCAAAATGGATGAGGCATTTCTCGTTATTTCTCCCTTGAAGAATGTACTCATCATTTATTCAGAAGTTGTTGAGATATATGCCCTTTATTTTCTTACTTGCTCAGGAAAAAAACTCCTGCTACAATTTCTTTCCCCATTTGGATCACATAAAGGGTAACTGATAATAGATAACAAGCATCAGTTCTTCTCTCTTGGCTGTGAGACTCTTGTCTGATGAAGAGGCCAAGGAGAAGTGTAATAAGGCTTAATATATGGAATAAATATCAATGTACTTTTCTGGCCATTCAGAGTATTATTCTAGTCTGAGGCTGTCACAGAGAAAGGAAAAATATTCAGTGGAATTGATATAACTGCTTCTAAGTTATGATTTTATTTGGCCATTGGCCACTGAAAACCATTTGTTGAAACTGAGGACATGAGAATTATCAGTAACAATAATATCTATTATCTCTGTAATGATTAAATGACCACTTCAAAGTAAGTTTACATATTTACCTCATCTTCGTTTTTCTAACAGCCTTGTGTGATTAAGGAAGTATTATCTCCATTTTTACAAATGAGAAAAATGAGGCCCAGATGAGTTTAGTGATTTATCCAAGAACACACAAGTTAGTTGCAAAATGGGAACAAAATCTGTAACCACTAACTCCCAGCCCTGCATTCTTCCCAACAGATATTAGTACCCTCATTAATTTTGTTCCTCCCACTAGATATTAGTGCCCTCATTAATTTTGCTTCATAATGCAATCTCTTCTCTTTCCCTAGCTGACCTGTTTCATAAAAGTATTTTTAAAAGTTTATATTTAAAAACGAAAAACGGAAATGAAAGGAGGGGGTGATTATTCTGTCACATCTGCTGAATGCAGTTAATTTATTGGTTTCATGAATATGAAGTGGTCTAGAGGAATATGTATCTATTTATGTAACAATCACATATGCTGGGAAAATGTATGTGGTTGAAATACAGATACATTGGTTTCAATTCTAGTATTGGTTTAAGTAAATTATATGTTAGGCCTCAGCCAACAAATATATCCGTTACAGTTAACTTCTCTAATTTGGTTAAAGGACCCTAGATTTATTCAGCAGTGCATGTATATCAGGTTATGTAAAATTAATAGCTGAAGTTCATTCATATGGCTTTAATTAGGATGCATGGGTTGGGATTGAAAAAAAAAAATCAAGTAAAAGGTCTGGCTTTGATTATAACTGTATCTGCTCCAGTATCAGTTTCTGCAAAGGCAAATACATGTTGGCTTAGCTTAATACATGCTCATTCAAAGAAACCGTACATTGGCTTAATTTTGCTTTGAAGGCTTTCATTAAAATATATTGTTTGTCTAAATACCAGTTTAGTTCACTTCATTTAATTATCCAAGAGTATTTACAAAGTCTGGAATATTACTGTGTACATTGAAAAAATAGTTGATTGTGTTATATTTCAAAGAAAGTAGATTCATTTTTGTGAAAGCTTCTTGGAACTTCTGAAACCTGTCCTGCTTCCAAGTCTATGTACTTGTCTCCAAACTTGGCTTTGGGAATGTGACCGACTTGTTTTCTTTTCCAGGAAAGAACTTTGGGGAGAAAAGCATTCTTTCCTGGGCAGTAATGTTCTTCTCAGGTGGTTGCTAGCCTTTCCCACTGAAACCTGGGAGAAAATGAGTTCTATAGCTAATAACTTCTTGCATCTGCCTAAATTTGTCTTCAAATCCAAAATAATTTACTACCTCTTTTATGATATTCTCTGTGATCATTTGGGTTTTCATTAAGACTTCTAGTGTTCTTGCCATCTTGAACTTAGAAGTAAAGGACTATGCTCTGAATACTTGTACTTCTTTCATTCCTGGCTCTGTGTTTGTCAATCTATACAGTTGGTATAGAAGCTGCCAGGTGAATATGAGCTTCTCTTTGCCTAGGATAAAGCATATTTAATAGCAGGATCCTCTAAACCTAAGATGAATCACACCAATTGAATGACAGGGGTCCCACAATTAGTGACAAGAGGAAGCTTGTATAGGCAGGTAATCAAGAATGGCTAATGCCAGGCATCAATAGTAGGCAGAGATCTGAAATGACAGATGATTTAAAGCAGAGAACTTCATCATGGGTAGCACATGAATATTTTATGAGTTCAGTATGGGTCCAGGTAGACAGACATGGTTGCAGGAATAATTTGGGGCTTGGGTCATGAAGAGCAGTTGTCATTGATCAAGTCTATACTCTATGTCAGGCTCTGAGTGAAGAGCATAAGCTCTGGAGTTATACAGATCTGGGAATGTCACAGTGAAGCCCCTCCTAGCTGTATGACCTGAAGAAGGCTTTTCAATTTATCTGCACCCAAGTTCTCTCCTCTTTAAAGGAGCTGCTGCTTATAAAATAGTTGGCACCATACCTGGTGTACAGTTAGGAATAGTAATGTTAATTGCTGTCATTGTTCTTAATTTTCCCCTATAACATTATAATACCTAGACTATTGTCCATACTACAGTAATCAAAAAACTAAAGCTAAAAAGAATAATGTCCACTCACGTAGTAAGTGGTTCAGCTGAATTCAAATATACCTGGTTCCCAAAGTTAAGACATGCATGCATATAACATACTGAGAGGCCAGAACCTAAGGTCAAGAAGTATGTCATCTGTGTTGTGCTGAAACACAGAGCTTCAGGCCAGTCCAGAATTCCAGGATTGGTTAAAAGTATGATTGGTTTGAGATATTTGTGCAGGGCCCAGTGTGAGAATGGGTGGTTTAGCTGTGGATATTAGAGAACCTCTAAGAAAGAAAGCCAGACCACTCAGACTAAATCTTTTCAGACCCCACATTTCCTTTCCATTCTTTCTTTTTTTTTTTTTTCTTCCTTTTTCTTCAAATGTTATTCCTTTGGTTAAGATCTGGGCTTCAAACCATATGGCCAAGAGCATAATAAGAAAAAGAGCTGTGTATCCTGGCCATCAGTCCAGAGATATCCTCCTCGCAAATTATCTTGGTGCCAGAAACCCACCATAAAATATTCATTGCTTTTGATCCTAAAGTATTTTTAGTCTGCAAAGCGTCTTCTATTAAAAAGAAAATGTCCCTTGAGGGAGAGAGAACCTTTTAAGCTATTATCAGTTAAACTCCTAGTGGGTAGTTGGTTTATAAAAATTGAGATTAAAAATCTTCAAGAATTGAAGGACACAGAAAATGTCTCAGGCAAAAAGGAAAAATCCATGAGGGAGAGAACAGCATAGAAGGTATCATTGGAGGATGTCACGTTTTTCCCACTTTTTCACCATGAAGTTTGGAAACTGTCTTTGTGTTACATGCCCTTCATTCCTCTTCCTTCTGCCCTCTACCCTAGCCCTGTCCTTAATGCAAACCATTCTTTCTCTAGAACTCAAGCCCATGAGGGTGCTAAACATGACTGAGGGGACAAGAAGGGAGAGATCAGTATGGAGATGTAAAGAACATTACTGCATTTTGAATTTAAGACTTTCTCAGTTTCTGACCTTATAGTAGAGTTGGTTAAGAGCTTGTTTTTGTTTTGTTTTGCTTTGAGGCTGCAGTTCATATCCAAGCTTTGTGTGACTTTGGGCATATTATCCTCATGTCTTTATCCTCCTGTTCTCTTTGAGATTCAGATTTCTTAGAGCAAAACCTAACTTACAGTAGTTGTGAGGATAATTAAAACACTTAGCATAATAACCGGTGCATAGTAAGAGCTCCATACAAGGCAGCTGATAATAATAAAGTGTTAGTAAAACAACAAAAACAATAACAATACTACATTCATCTCCATGCTGGAATCTACGTTGTATGTTGGATTCACTCATCCCAACCACTTTTGGACTCACACTGTGTTCTTTAGGATAAAGAACCAAGGTCAGGGTGAATGAAAGATAATGAAACAAGATCTCTCTTACAATGGGAGGATCATGGCAAGGCATATCTGAGTAAAAATAATTGTATCCCTTCCAAAAAACAATCACCCTGGTCTGTTCCTCAGAGAATGAGACTGGGGGCAGGGGTGGGGGATTATATAATTAGATTTTGTTAAGGAGGGATGAGAGGGGTGATGCTGTCCACAAATAGATGAAAAAACATGCATGAAAAGGATAATAACCTCATTTAATTGGAAACCCGACTTTAAGCTATTTGGTTCACACCTAAATACTAAGAAATAATTCTTAAAATTTAAAAGCAGCTATAAAGCAGCTCAATAAATGTTTGGGTCCCATGAAATAAACATGTACTCAACTCACAATGCCACAGACTGTTAACTTAGATTTTCTTACCATACACATTCAAAAGAACCAGGCTAAGTCCTATGACTGCTAGAAGCTAGAAATCTTTAACAATAAGGGCTAGTCCCTTCCCTATGGAGAAAGGAGAGAAAGAACTTAAAACCCCAAAAGTTCTGCTATCAGAATATTTCTTTAGGAGGAGATCACCAAGAACTGGTTTCCAGGATATTTTCTGATTTCTTTATAGAGTTGGGTCAAGCCAGGAGAAAAATGATGACCATGATTACTAATAACTACCACTATCTTTTAAATTACTGATGTGTAATAGTAATACCCATGACCATGACCATCCAACAAGAATCTGCAATTGTCCTCAGGTTAAAAATGAGAAAATTGAGACTTAAAAAAGTGAAGCATTTTGTACAATGTGACACAGGTAGAATGTATCAGAACTAGCATTTAAATCTGAGTTCAAACTTTAAGGACCTCTTTCTTTAGACAATATAATGTCTATGAAAACAACAGCAGAAATCTGTAAGACATTGTTCAGAAAGTAGTAGATAGCCTTCCCGCAAGTCTAGGTAGCAGAGAAAGGTAAGGTATGATCCACAAACCTAATCAGCCCCAAGGCCATTAAAACTTGACTCGAACTGTATATTCTTCAGTCAACTCTTCCCACAAGCACTCTTCTAACCAGATCTGCTTGCCCAGCTATATTTCACTTTGGACAGGACATGTCCAAATTTGCATTAGGGTCAGGCTTTCAAAGTAACAGTCTGTGATATAAGCACGAAGGCAAATATGTTTTCCCACTTTGCCAGGTTAAAATGAAAGGAACAATTTTGCCTCCTTCAAAATTATTCTCAGGGCTTGACCTTGTACATGAATTCTACTTATGAATAAAGCATAGTCCTCAACAGGCAGGGTTTTCATTTGCTTTTTCTTAGTATATATGCTCTATGAACTTGGAGACTTTCATTCTATAGCCAGGTAATATTTTCTAAGGACACTTTAAGTTGTCAGCCCTAGACCTTTTAGGGACTTTGAATATACCATGTATTCTAGCATCACCATAACCACAAAGCACACTATTACAGATGGGTCCCTAGGACGTAAAGAAGGGGGTTACATGTCTCCAGTATGGGTAATATGGATTCCACAGAAACGGGGACTGAAATTATGGTATCAGGGGGGCTAATTATCAGAAACCAACTTTCATAATAAAACCATTCCTGTTACAGATCAGATATGTGAGCTCCCATGTGGTTTATTTAGCAGTAGGTAGAAAATAAGAGAACTTCAAAAGAGTGTATATATGCATTGAGGACATAGCTTTCAAGGTGCTGAGTAAAAAATGTAGAAGCCTCTAAAATTATGTATTCTCATTCTCAAACTGATTATTTCTCCTGAAAAGTACAATAAGACTTTAAGCCGTGGAAATAAAGCAGGTAGCCATGGGGTAGCAGGAAATAGCTAACTAGTTGTCTGTAACATAGGATAAGTTTGCCCAAATTTCCAAATTTTTTTAAAAAATGTAGTTACCTAAGGAAAGTACCAATAGTGGCTTTGTCACTTTTCTGTGTTACAGAACTTCCTGGACTCCTAACTCTTGGCAAAATAAAGGAAAATAGAGGTGGCTCTCCCACCAGACAAGTAACTAATAAAATAGAAACTGCTGGTGGAACTGATGGTTCTAGGAGAGGGTAGAGGGTTCCATCATTGTGTTGAGAGTGGGGCAGATGAGGGGCTGTCCGTTCTCCAACCACCACAGGGTCATTACATTTGGCAACTCTGCAGTCTCATTCTGTCCTTTCTTCTCTGGGACTTGTCTTTCCTGTTGCTCTGAAACTCCTTCTTCCTATTCAACCAGTGTCTGTCTCTCCCTTGCCTATTTCTCATCTCTTTCAGCATTGCTTTTAGAGGTGGGAGTTCTAAGTATTGCAAAGTTCCCCCCTAAGAGCACCTAGGCTGCTCCTCTGTGCCCCAACCCTTTCACTCACAGTATGTTACTGTAGAGCTGATACCCAGCTCTGTTATTGTCCTCTCTGGCCTTAGGTGGACATTTTTACCTGTGCATTATTCCTCACCCATATGTAGAGAAAGTAACACTTACCTTGCCTAACTTAATTTACCTCCTGGGACTCTCAGAGAATCCAAATTTATATATGAAGGCACATGTGTGTTTTTATTCATCCATTCAAATGTTTTTGGAGTGCCTACCCCTTGAAAATGACTGGAAAGTAGAAAAGATACTCTAGGAATATTGTGTTTCTTCAATTTAGTATTCCTCTCTGAGGGGCAGAGGGGCCTCTATCACACCAGCCTTTTTTTGTTTTGTCCCAACATGAAACAAGCTTCTAATAAATAGACTGAATTTTTCACTTGTCACACATTGTGGATTCCACATTCAGAACAGAATAAGCAAGAATAATTTTTTTGTGTGTTTCTCAAACCTATGGAAAACGATAGAGTGTGAAAGAGAAATAGATGCATAGCAGTTGAGTTTTCAGTGGTGGAAATGATTATTTTGTTCCTCCTGGAAAATAAAGCCCTTTAATCAGCACATTCCATACCATGCCATGCTAAGTCTTGTAATCTGCACTGCTAACAACCCCAAGGGTGTGGAAATGCCTCCAGTGAGTCAATGCTTCTGTGAGTTCCATAGAGCTACTCTTTCTTGAAATTAAAGGTCTGACAAAGTATAGTCAATTGAATACTAAGAATGATGAACATTCTTGTGTCCTCACAGTGAAGAAAGTACTTCTTCCTGCCTGCTTGTATCACCACTACAGAAGGTTGCATGCATAGAGGAAACCCCAGAGCTTCCTTACTCCATATGCATTAGTCACACTGGACACAGCTCTGTCATTTGTGACTCATTCTCATTCAGAGGGCAGATTCTCCCATCAGCTATTTGCTGGTGCTGCCAATCAATTTCCATACCCCTCTTTCAAAATCAATGTGCTGGAGAAGCATAAATATTCAAGATAAGAAATGAACAAGCTCAGAGCTAGACAAGGCTACCTGGGCTCCAAGAGGGCAAAAGAAATTCCTCATAGATGGACATTTTTAAGAAATTTTGCATAGAGAGAGTGACCCTGCTACTGTGTTGTCTGAGACACTAGAGCTGAATTACCTATTCTCAAAGAGTGCCAGTAAAGGCCTTGTTAAGCCAGAATTAAGGATATACCAACAAATACATAGAATTTCTTCCCAGTAACCATTAAAATCAAGGCAATTGGGAGTGACAAACTGTGCAGGGTAATTTAATGCAGACACTTGCTGAACTAATTTATGCTGTGGAGTCTGTGCAGTCAAAAGGGAGTTGTCTGGCAGGGAGGTTTGAAACATCCTGTAATTTGGTCAGAAATTCCAAATGCTAAATCTTGACTTTGGAGGTCTGCTTCCTGAGATGTTCTCATTTTTCTGAGTTTCACAATCTATGAACACAGACATGTATATACGAATATGCAAGTAGGCTCTCAGTAAAATCAGAGTATATGTGGAATTGAGGTGCTGCCGACAGAGCTGTTTTACTCCTTCAGCAAAACTCTACCTACTTTTCCTCTCACCCTAAATTATTAAAACATTGGTGTCCCATCATGGTGCTGTGGTCTGCCAGACTTGGGTTCAAATCCCTGCTCAGCCATTTGAGAGTTTCTAACCCAGGGCAATTAACTTCTTTGTCAAGTAAGATAGTACCAATTTCTATCTCCTTCAATTTTTTTTATGAGGATTTAATTAGATAACACATGTAAGGCAATTGGTAAAGTGACTGGCATGTAAGCATCTAATAATACCTGGCATCATTATCTCTAGTATTATTATTCATAATATTGCATTTTCAGCCAGTAGTGAACTTGGGGTTATATAACCTACAACCTCCCATTTTCCAAGTTTCTTTCTCTTTTTCTACTTTGTTACCTAAGGATAGATATCTATAAAGCATTTTAGCTAAGCAATAAAATATACTAAAGTGAAATATTTTTCTGGAGCAGGAAGAACAGATATGTTTCCAAACAAGTATATGCAAACCAATTCTAACACTTAGGATGCCTATAAATAATAGATAATGCCGCTTGACATCAATTTTTATATCCCAGATCATCCAAAACTATAAGTTGTGTTTGTATAGAAGACATAAAATCTTGTCTGCTTCTCTCCTGAAAGATTCTTCTCTGGAGCTCTTTATTTCTGAGTTATAAAAGTATCCAGAGTAACCAAGCTTACTTAAAACTGAAACACATTAATTGTTCATATCTCCAGAGAAGAACAAAAATAGTAAGGTTTTCTGTTTAAAAAAAAAAAAAAAGAAAAGACAAATATGACATCTGATGCCACAAAGATAGAGGGCTGGTGATGTAAAAAGCCACATAATGTCCAGTGACCAATTCTACATACAGGTTCGGAAAGTTCTTGGGCTCATTCATACACACACCAGCAAGCTACCATTCATTCATCTCAACCTATAAGGTATTTCAACACTACTGTCTCCCCCCCCCACCAAAAAAAAAATTCTCCTGAGATGTGTTCTATGATTTTATATTCAATTAAAGTAAATAAAGCTGGAATAACCTAGGAAGGAAAAAGAGAATCTGGCTAAATGAGTTTTCTGCTTTAGCAGAGGGTTAAGTAGAAAACATTTTTGTTTTTATTCTTTTGTTTAAATGTGTGAGCATGCTTTCCTCCTTTAGGAATTGCAATATTACCCAACAACTCACTTTGATTTTTTGTAAAGTGAAGAGTAGAATAAGATCATCTCTCAAGTCCCTTCAATTTTTAATACACTGTGATTTTGGCATAACCTAACAAGAGTGAGAGAGACCCCCAAAATGTGCTCTACAGAGCCATGCTTACCATAAACAATGCTTCATAGACAATTTGTTTAAAAAAATACTTTTAACTAGTTCCCTGCAGCTACGATGATGGCACTGGTTGGCTGATGTGAAGAAGGTCATAAGAATCTACAAATATTTTGTTTGTGAGGGCATCAGAAAAGACCATCTCGGGAGAACAGCCAACATTAGAGGAGATTTCCTCTCACACTCCTATTCTGAGTGTCAGCAGAAACACATGAATGCCTTTGCTGTGATTTCAAAAAGATAAAGTGAATCCTTTGATTTGCAATTATCTGATTAGCAGGAATCTGAAACCAAGGATTATCAACCATTTGCATTTTATTTGCAGCCTAACTACCCTCTTACTCTATTGTTCACTCCATCTCAACAAAATCAGCCAACAGGTGCCTACCTGGTAGATTAATCTCATGGCTATTTTGATTCTGGAAGGGGATAGAGGAAGTAGAAAATGTTTGGAACTGATCCTTGCTGACTCTATGCTGAAATGCTGGATATTTGCTTTGATATCCACCATTCTTTGGATACTTGTCATGGTTCATAAAAGAAATGGACATTTCCATTATCTCTGAGGTGCCATCATGAAAGCAGGACTTGTAGCAGCACAGAAATTTGAGACTATAGTCTCTTGTCTTGCTCTAAAGAGTGATGTTAAAAGCAGGCTTTCAGATAAACTGTAAAAAGGTCAATGTATCCATCTAAAGATTTGGAAAATGGTTTTCTAGCATAGATTTGGAATGTTTATGCAAGAAAGCAAGTTAGAAGCAATTAACTACAATTTTCTCCACTTACAAATGATGGGAATGAGTTGTAGAGAGGGTATCACATTTTCTTAAAGCCATGGAGATAAGTATATGTGGTAAACTGTGACTATGTCCCAGGACTCCTCATTTCTCTTCCAGGGTTCTTTATCCTCATTTCATTACTTGAACCTTCTAGAAATTGAAGAATGTGATCACATGAACCCAAACAAAAAAGTACTATGATCTACTGATTCTGGAAATACTGAAGTAACAAAGACTGGCTTTGACATCTTACCATAAACAAATTAAAAACCAGACAAAGTACATAAAACACTTGTTTTGAGAGATTGGACAGCCAGCAGTGCAGGACTAAAAATCCCAAGAAAAGAGAAACAATATAAGCCCCACTCCTCTGAAAGTGCCAAACAAAGCCCTATTGGTTCATGAAGTTAAAGAGATGGAGATCAATGATGAAGGAGACTGGGCTCCGAGAATTGGAGAGCAGAGTTTTGACAAGGAGGGAATGATGGAGGAAAGAAAAAGTTACAGAAATCTACACAGGGGTGCCTTGCTTGGTACTAAGCTACACATGTACAGAGTGAAATTTCATACATCCAGGTGAGGAAGAAACAAAATTGTATCTGAGAAATTCCCAGAGTTTACATGGAATAGAGAGATTTTGAGCACTGACAAGCTAGATCTGTTTCATTTTTTAAAATTTGCCTTTCAATTTATGTGATTTGTATTTAAGTATGCTCATTACCTAATTCTTTCCTCAACTTGGCTGGGTCTATTGATAAACTCATCAAATTATTTCTTAAATTCTACTACAATATTTTCTAGTTGCAAAATTTCTCTTTGTCTCTTTATTATATTTTTTATCTTTTGGCCAGAACTTCTAATCTTTTATGTACTTTATGTACATTACCAGCCTTTTCAACTAGCTCTTTTAACATGTTAGTCATAGCATTTTTCAAGTCCATGTTTTATAATTCCAACATGAGTCATCTCTGATTCTGGTTTTATTGATTGCTTTGTCTCTTGATAATGACTTGTTTTCATTTGATTTGTTTGTATAGCTCCTATTTTTAAATTGCATGCAAGACATCTTATGTAAAACAGGACAGATTGAGATAAATATTTACTCAGATGTTGAGATGCTTAAAGTTCCTCCAGAGATTCTCTGGACTTGGGATGTGGGCTGGATTCAATGACTCTTTTTCTCACTTCTACTTTTTCCCCGACAGCTATGGATCTTTACCTATGCCTGGGAGCAACAAGGTTTTTTGCCTTGACTGCAATAGCATAAGTCTTTTGAAGGAAGAATCAAATGATAGACCTTCATCTCTTTCGCACAATGGCAACCAATTTTCTCCTTCATACCTGCATGGCTTGGGGAGTCTTTCTCTAGTCTCTTGTGGTCCCCTGAATCTTTCTCATGAACATTGGGTGGAGGTTCTTTTGAAAAGAGTCAGCAAAAAACCCCATGTTCATCTTTAATAATTCATTAACACTTTAACTGTTTTTTTTTTCTTACCTTCTTATATGGGGACATCTGACTGTACTCTGCCACAACTGGCAGAGTCAGGTATCCTATCTATCTTGATAGAGGAAGGGGAATGATCTGTTGTTGGCTTCAGGAAATTTATTCATTGTTAGTGTTGCAGAAATGAAATTTCCTAGACAGTATAATAAGGCAAGAAAAAGAAACACAAAATATTTAGAAAATAAGAAAACTAACATTATTCATTTAAAATACTATTGATATGTAGAAAATTTTAAATATTCTGCAGACAATTATTGGTTCATGGATCTAAATTTAGCAAGGCCATTCAATATATGGTCATTGTATAAAATCATTCCTCTTTCATGCCAGCAACAAATGATAAAAAATAAAGTCAGTGCAATTTATAATTACTATTATAAGTTGAGTATGTAAGATTTAATAAAAGATATGCATGGTGTTTTTAGAGAAAAACTACATTAATAAGGCCTATTCTTATGAATTGGAAGGCTTTATATTGTCAGTAACTTCAAATAACCTATAGACTCAATACAATCTCAATATTGTACCAAATGCTTTTTATTTGTGAAAAATTAAAGGCTGGTTCTATACAGAGGACCAAAGATAGCTAACACAATATTAAAGAAGAAAGATATTGAAATACATGTATCAGACATACATATTTTCAAAAACTAATTAGTACTCTGGTGTTAGAGCAAGACTAATAATACAGAATAGAGACTCCAGAAGCAAACCCATAAATATATGGCCATTTGATCTGTGTTGAATGACTCTCTAATATAAGATATAAAGAATTGTCTTTATTTTGAGATGATTTTTATTTCAGATCAGTTGTAAGATATAACACAGAGAGATCCTGTACTTTCTACCAAGTTTCATCTGAAGCCAAGATAATGAAAACTACACTACATCAAAAACTAATGATGTATTGTATGGTGACTAACATAACACAATAAAAAAATATGATTCTACAATATCACATTCAGGGTATTGACATTAACTTATTTAGGATACAGAATATTTTCATGCACAGTGATCTCTTCTATTGCCTTTTTGTAGCTACACATATTTTTCTCCTGTCCTTCTCATTCTTAACTTCTAGCAATCAATAATGTGTTCTGCACTTCTATAACTTTGTTATTTAAAGAATGTTATATATATAGAATTACACAGCATATGACTGTTGGGGATTGGCTTTTCTCATTCAGCAATAATTTTGTAGAGGTTCATCCAAGTTGTTGCATGTATCAGTAGTTTGTTCCTTTTTACTGTTGAGTAGTATACATGTTATGGATAAACCACAATTTGTTTAGCCAATCACCTACTGAAAGACATCTAGATTTCTTCCAGTTTTGATCTATTATGGACAAAGTGGTAATACTTTAATGTAGTTGGAGAGAAGTGAACTTTAAGTATGTTTTAGAATTTCAGCCAGAAGGATTTGCTAATGCATCAACTATGGGCGCTGAGGAAGGGGTTAGCAATTGTTAGTTTCTTGAGCACTTGAGAGAGGAGCTGCCTTCTGGTGTGTAGAGTTGATGCTGTCTCTGAGCTGTGAAGACAGAGGGAAAAATCAGTTTGGTAGAAAGATATTGAACAGAAAGTTTACTGTAATTTTCTGGATACCATTGTCAATACCAGCTATTATCTTACTTGTTTGTTTAGTATATATGACAATATAAACTGAATGAGACCACGACCTCAAACAGTGTTCAGTGTTTGACACCTGGTAGGAGTTCAATGTAAATATGCAATAAATGAGTACTGATGGAAACAATCAATCCAGGGAACATTTAAACCCATAAACCAACCAGTAGGTATCATCAGAGGTAGTGATACCTACATTACACATTTATGATGGTTAGTAGAAATATATGTAAATTTATTGACAATATTTGATACATAGTAGATACCTTGTGAATGGAAGCCAAAATGATCATTTCCACTAACATGTGCTACTCGAATAGTTTTAACTTCTCAGTAGCCCTTGTAAATGGGACAATACAGCACCACACCAGCCACATAAAGGGAATATTTGGTCAGAAGGGGATATTGTTGGTATTTTTACTAATAAAAAAGTTTAATATCTTATTATCTCATATTTATTTAGCAAAACACAAGTATGTTCCCTTTTCTTCTGAATTTAGTCAGGCTAACAAAAACAGGCTTATCATAATAGATAAAAAAATGTTAAGTAAGCAAAAAAAAAAAAAAAAACCTCACATTAAGAATAATGAGCAAAAGTTGGCATTGAGAAATACAACAAAGTCACAACAACAGAGCAGCCTCCTTTCATGTTGTGTGCTTGGGGCCCCATCTATTAGGCCTGGGTTTTGGACATCGGGACTGTGTCCCTTCCTTATTCATTGAATTTCTGGGTATTAGATTAGATGCTGGTAACCACATTCTTTTCAGTTGCTCCATATCCATCACAGAGCAGTCCTATTCTGAGTGAATGTGTTATTTATAGACTACTCAAAGGAAGTAAAATGGGTAGTTTTGAATGTTGAAGAGCATCAAAGCAGGGCTGTATATGGCTGAAGGTTTGCTAGGAGTCTGGTCTTCTGCTTCATAATAATCGTGATTTATTTCCAAGCTTTCTGAATGATTCCATGCAGATCTTGTGGCAGGCACTTTATTTTTGTCATCTAGATAGAAGTCATAATTCTGAGGGCATATGTTTTTTTTCTGTCTTTGTCCTACCTTTATCATCACCTTATACCTGGCCCCTTCAGCTTGTTTAAAGGTTTCCTTTTGAAATGGAGGTCAGTAGCATGGTTAAAGCATTTGGAGAAAATCACGTTCTCTCTGCCCTAGAAAAATATAGCTCTGTAGGAGGAGGGAGAATATCTCTGGAGACAGCATCTTTGAATTCTAGAGGGTTGCATGTTTGAAATGTTAATACAATTTTATGGATGAAAATTTTACCTGCAAAACATTTCTAAAATATGTGCCTGTCAAATATTCTTTCCCCCCAGGGATAGTCCTCCCAACACATCAAAGGCAGCTCTTCTCCCAGAGACAGCTCTCTGCAGTGAGAGAAGTGAGACCTTCCATTACAAAGATGCAAGGCTCACAGTGTTAAATTATTGTAGAATTGCAATTATCCACTTGGAGAGAGGAGACACTAAGAGAACAATCCAAAAAGCATCCCTTTCTATAAAACATTTTTTTCTGAAATATTTGTGCTATACCTTCGTGATCTTGGAAATGTCAATCTCTCTAGTTTAGATAGATCAAAATATATTAATTTTCCCTCTATTATATAGACCCAAATGGTCATAAAAATACATCTATCAAAACAGAAGCAAACCTACAGAAAATAACCAAGTCATGCTGAATAATGGTAGTAAACTAGAGTAGTGATTTTCAAACCTTAGTGGCCAGGGCATCAGTATCATTGGGACAAAAGTTCCCAAGCGATGGATGTTAATGCTGCTGACCTAGGGACTATACACTGAAAGCCATTGTCCTGGGGTAAAGCCATACAGTCTGTTTCTGCTATAATTCCTCTGTTCCTGTAGCTCTGGTGTGGTGTTTCCTGCTCTTTGTTAGTCCAGGTATTTGGCTTTTGCTAGGACTCTCACATGGCTTTTCACTAGAATAAACTTCATCAAGTCTCTATTGGTTTTCCACCCAAACTGACTAACAGCCGAAAGATTCTGAGTTCCTTTACTTTTTGCATCACTTAGAAAATACTACTGTGTGTATGTGTGTGTGTGTGTGTCTGTGTGTGTGTGTATGCACTGTTATGGAGCTTATTACTCAACCCTGTTTAGGTTTTTAATCTTCTGGAAAGAATTCTAGCTGGCTCTTTGACAGTCTCTTTTCTCCAATCTCTGTGGGGTCAAATTCAAGTTGAAAGTAATGCAGTAGTAACAAACACATTTACATCAAGACAGTAAGAAGGCAGAAGGGTCAAGTAAATTTGTCTGGAGAATTTGACAAAAATCATCCTAATTCTCTGTCTTCATTCAGCCCTAAGCCTATAAAATAGGAATTTCTCCCAATACTTCCTACCCTCTGAAGGTGTATTAGTCATTCCTCTACAGAGGAAGAGTCAAATTTTGAACTGAAGAGATGAGAGCCTGATGCTGATAATTAGTGTTCTGCATTTTTCCATTGGACTGCATCAATTGTCAGAGGTTGTAGATCTCAACGTTCTGCTTGTGTTCGGGGGCGGGGGCAGCAGGAAGCTGCCTGACTCTGTAAAGTCAGCTTTCCCTCCTGTGACTCCCGACACCTAGTCTAGGAGCATGAGGTGGGAAAAAGTAGGACACTCACATATTGTGGATTCAGCTCAAACCATGCTCTGCAATCTGGTTTTATAAGCAAAGACTCTATAATCACTGTGACCTTTTTTCCTGGTGCATATGTTTCAATTTCTTCTAGGTACAGATGGAAAGAATGATTTTACTAAAAAACCCCATCTGAGAGATCTGGGTAGACGATTACACTGGTGGAATTTGGGCTGTCAAGTATTCAGAGTTACGTTAGAAAGAAGGCCTGCTTAAAGGTAGCTTGATTTCAAGCACATGGGTTCAAGTAAGGAACAATGGACAAGCACAAGTTAGATGATATGAGTGGTACCAGACTCAGGACTGGAAATTCAGGCTTGGTATCCAGGGGGTGGAAGCTCATTCCTGGCAACAAGAGCATGAGCTGTCTGGGAAATATGAATTTTGAAGGGGGGTGTGAAAGGACTGTGGTTAAGACTAAAACTTAGGACAGCAGAAATCTTAAGTGGCAGCCTAGAAGTGTGGGGAATAAGAGGGTAGAAAAGAGGCAAGGCTTAAGGCTGAAGTCAACATGACCATTTGTTTCCTTGGGGTTCCATAGTGGCTTAAATTTGACTTTATATTTTCAATGATTTCTCTTTATTAGTACTAATTTTTTTGTTCTCTTCCCATTTTATTTCTTTTTATTGGGTATTTGCTTTAGGATAGAGCAAGAGTTGACTGCCAGATTCTAACACATTGGTAAAATTTGCTTTTTTTAAAATCTCATAGAGCTAGACCAAAAGTGTTTTTTTTTTAAATGTAATTTATGTGTTTGCTTGTTTTCTGTGTATGAGTGAGAGTGAAAGTAGAAAAGCAATATTTTCCTAAAACAACCTAAGGGAAGGAATCACTGGATACAAATTATTGATTGCATGCCCCCCTAGTGGGCTTGTTACCAATTGACAGTTTGTCCAAGATCACAAATTAATGCCGTATCTTCTAGGAGAAATATGATATTCATTCAATGTTGAGTAAATCCATATATTAAAGCCAAACATTGATAAATAATGTAGGCCAATAACCCCCAAAAAGGCATATTTCCATATTTCCTGGAAGGGTGACAGCATGCTACTATTTTTAATGGCTCTCACTATTGCCATCTCATATGTGTGAATGATGTTTCAGTGGTTAAGGTTCTGATTTATTAATTAGAATGCAGTTTTCAATGTGCTAATGCTACCCTGAGTTGAATGATAAGCACATATTTTAAATATGAGGTTTGGCAATTGCACAATATTTTAAGTTGAATTGGAATATGTAAAGGCTGAAAATCTCTCAAAGGTATAGAGGATTCGGATCACTTCCCTGTGTACTGGCAGTTTAAAAACAAAATTAGCATTTGTTTTATCAAGAATGAAACAGAACAGGGTATTACTGTAAATGCAACTTGTTTTGTTTTGCTTTGTTTTTTTCTTTGCTTGGAGACCTTTTCCCTCTCCTCTGTCCCCTCCCCCCAACTAAAACTCAGATATTTTGAAACATGTTACTTCTCTATGTTCTGTCTCTGCAAGAGCAGCATGCAAGGATGTTCTCTACATAAACAAATAACTCTCTTATGTGTCTTTTCTAAGGGAAACCTGCTTTCCAATTCTTTCTTAATTGATACTCTTTTTTTTTCCCCTAGAAAAGTCCTCTGTACAGTGTACAAAGCAACCACTTTAATTGTGCATGTGTGTGTGTTTATGTATGTGTTTAATTCCCTAGTTATTTAAAACCCAAAGTTTCTAGCCATCTTCCACTTGTTTTTCATGGTTCCCCAAAGCCTAACACCAGTCCTCAATTTGGTGATATAATACATTCAAAAATAAGAAAAGCCTGTAACATAGGGGTTGGCCCTGTTCCCAGGCTCTAACTTCTAATGGAGTGCTTAAGTATGTGAATGGATTAGTTGCTCATTGGTTGTCCTTGAATTGTTTGTACAACGGAAAACATGATACCATATGATGTCAATATGGCATAAAAGATGAGGATAGATTACTGTGTAATGTCTAGGTTTTAGTTTTTCTTTTCTTGACTCTTAACTTCTAACCAAAAGAGAGTAAAAAACATGAGGTTGGTCAAAAGGAGGAACTTCCTAACCCTGCAGATTTGTAATGATTAGAGTTGAGAAAACAAGGATCCTTCTGTGTCCTTCCACACTGCAGGACAGCTGAGGAACTCTTCTGTCCCAAGCATGGGGATAGCCCTGATGCTTCCTTGGTAGTTTCTTTTGTGTCTTCCCTGTCAGTGTAAGTAAACTATGCTTCAGTCTCCATTCATGTGGAGATTAGAATGCAGAACACCAACCACTTGATGTTGGACATGGGCTGTGATGGGAGCTCAAAAGGTCTCTCAATAGCCAGTCTTTTTTTCTTTTCTACTATTTTTTAAAAAAAATGTCATGTTATTCACCATACAGTACACCATTAGTTTTTGATGTAGTGTTCCATGATTCATTGTTTGCATGTAACACCCAGTGCTCCATGAAATATGTGCCGTCCTTAATACCCATTAAGTATTAATTATTTTAAGTATTAATTATACCCTCCCCTCTAAAATCCTCAGTTTGTTCCTTGGAATCCATAATCTCTTGTGGTTCATCTCCTACTCTGATTTCTACTCCCTTGATTTTTCCTTTCCTTCACTTAATGTCCTCCATCCTATTCCTAATGTTCCACGAATAAGTGAAACCATATGATGATTGACTTTCTCTGCTTGACTTATTTCACTTAGCATAATCTCCTCCAGTCCCATCCATGTTGATGCAAAAGTTGGGTATTCATTTCTGATGGTTGAGTAATATTCCATTGTATATATGGACCACATCTTCTTTTTTTTTTTTTTTTAAATTATTTATTTATTTGATAGAGATCACAAGTAGGCAGAGAGAGGAAGGGAAGCAGGCTCCCCGCTGAGCAGAGAGCCAGATTCGGAGCACAATCCCAGGACCCTAGGATCACAACCTGAGGTAGAGGCAGAGGCTTTAACCCACTGAGCCACCCAGGTGCCCCTGGACCACATCTTCTTTATCCATTCATGTATTTAAGGAAATCTTGACTCTTTCCATAGTTTGGCTATTGTGAATGTTGCTGCTATGAACATTGGGATGCATTTGGCTATTCTTTTCACTACATCTTTATATTTGGGGTAAATTCCTGGGTCATAAGCTAGCTCTATTTTTAATTTTTTGTGGAACCTCCTGTTTTCCAAAGTGACTGTACCAACTTGCATTCTCACCAACAGTGTAAGAAGGTTCACCTTTCTCCATGACCTCTCCAACATTTGCTGTTTCTTGCCTTGTCAGTTTTTGCCATTATCTAACTGGTGTAAGGTAGTTTCTCAATGTCGTTTTGATTTGAATTTCCCTGATGGCTGATGATGAACATTTTTTCATGTGTCTGCTAGCCATTTGTATGTCTTTTGAGAAGAGCCTGTTCATGTCTTATGCCCATTTTTGGCTTATTTGTTTTTTGGGGTGTTCAGTTTGAGAAGTTCTTTCTAGATCTTGGATATCAGCCCTTTCTCTGTAGTGTCAGTTGTAAATATCTCCTCCCAATCTCTGGGTTGCCTCTTTGTTTTGTTGACTTATTCGTTTGCTATGCAGAGGCTTCTTATCTTGGTGAAATCACAAAGGTTCATTTCTCTTTTGTTTCCTTGTTTTAGGGTAGATTTTTGATTATTGCTTCAAACTCATTACTAGACTATTCAGGTTGACAAATTCTTCCTGTTTCAGTCTTAGTAGTTTATAGGTTTCCAGGAATGCATCCATTTCTTCCAGGTTGCTTAATTTAATGGCATGTAGCTCCTGATAATAATTTCTGATAATAATTTATTAATTTTTTTAACTTATAATGCATTATTTGCCCCAGGGGTATAGTTCTGTGAATCGTCAGGCTTCCACATTTCACAACACTCACCATATCACATATCCTCCCCAATGTCTATAACCCAACCACCCTCTCCATATCCCCTCACCCTCTAGCAACCCTCAGTTTATTTTGTGAGATTAGGAGTCTCTTATGGTTTGTCTCCCTCCTAATCCCATCTTGTTTCATTTTTTTCCTTCCCTACCCTCCATGGCTCCCACCCTGCCTCCCAAATCAAAGATATCATATGATAATTGTCTTTCTCTGATTGACTTATTTTGCTCAGAATAATACCCTCTAGTTCCAACCATGTTGTTGCAGATGGCAAGATTTCATTTCTTTTGATGTATGCATAGCATTCCATTGAACGTATATACCAATCTTCTTTAGCCTTTCATCTATTGATGGACATCTAGGTTCTTTCCATAGTTTGGCTATTGTGGAGATTCCTGCTATAAATTTTCAGGTGCATGTGCTCCTTTGGATTACTACATTTGTATCACTAACATAAATACCCAGTAGTGCAATTGCTGGGTCATAGGGTAGCTCTATTTTCAACTTTTTGAGGAACCTCTATGCTGTTTTCCAGAGGGGTTGCACCAGCTTGCATTCCTACCAACAATGTAGGAGGGTTCCCCTTTCTCCACATCCATGCCAACATCTATCATTTCCTGACTTGTTAATTTTAGCATTCTGACTGGTGTGAGGTGGTGTCTCACTGTGGTTTTCATTTATATTTCCCTGATGCCAAGTGATTTTGAACACTTTTTCATGTGTCTGTTGGCCATCTGGATATCTTCTTTGCAGAAATGTCTGTTCATGTTCTCTTCCCATTTCTTGATTGATTATTTGGTCTTTGGGTGTTGAGTTTGATAAGCTCTTTATAGATTTGGGTACTAGCCCTTTATCTGATATTTCATTTGTGAATATCTTCTCCCATTCTGCCAGTTATATTTTGGTTTTGTTGACTGTTTCCTTTGTTGTACAAAAGCTTTTGATCTTGATGAAGTCCCAATAGTTCATTTTTGCCCTTGCTTCCCTTGCCTTTGGCGATGTTCCCAGGAAGAAGCTGTTGTGGCTGAGGTCAAAGAGGTTGCTGTCTGTGATCTCAAAAAGGATTTTGATGGATTCCTGTCTCACATTGAGGTCTTTCATCCATTTTGAGTCTATTTTTGTGTGTGGTGTAAGGAAATGGTCCAGTTTCATTCTTCTGCATGTGGCTGTCCAATTTTCCCAACACCATTTATTGAAGAGACAATCTTTTTCTCAGTGAACATTTCTTCCTGCTTTATCGAAGGTAGGTTGACCATAGAGTTGAGGGTCCATTTCTCAGCTCTCTGTTCTGTTCCATTGGTCTTTATGTCTATGCTTGTGCAGTACCATACTGTCTTGATGACGACAGCTTTGTAATGGAGCTTGAAGTCTGGAACTGTGATGCCACTAACTTTGGCTTTCTTTTTCAACATTCCTCTGGCTATTCAGGGTCTTTTCTGGTTCCATAGAAATTTTAAGATTATTTGTTCCATTTCTTTGAAAAAAAAACATTGATGGCATTTTGGTAGGGATTGCATTAAATGTGTAGATTGCTTTAGGTAGCATAGACATTTTCTCAATATTTGTTCTTCCAAACCATGAGCATGGAACATTTTTCCATTTCTTTGTGTCTTCCTCAATTTCTTTCATTAGTACTTTATAGTTTTCTGAGTATAGATCCTTTGCCCCTTTGGTTAGGTTTATCTTGGGTACCTTTTGGTTGTGGGTGAAATTGTAAATGGGATTGCCTCCTTAATTTCTCTTTCTTCTGTCTTGCTGTTGGTATATATAATTGGAATTGATTTCTGTGCATTGATTTTATATCCTGATATTTTGCTGAATTCCTGTATGATTTCTAACAGTTTTGGAGTGGAGTCTTTTGGGTTTTCTAGATAAAGTATCATATCATCGGCAAAGAGAGAGAGTTAGACTTCTTCTTTGACAAGTTGGATGCCTTTTATTTCTTTTTGTTGTCTAAGGCTAGGACTTCTAGTACTATGTTGAATACCAGTGGTGATAGTAGACAGCCCTGCTGTGTTCCTGATCATAAGGGAAAAACTCAGTTTTTCCCAATTGAGAATGATATTCGCTGTGGGTTTTTCATAGATGGCTTTGATGCTATTGATGTATGTACCCTCTATCCCTACACTGTGAAAAGTTTTGATCAAGAAAGTTTGCTGTACTTTGTCAAGTGCTTTTTCAGCATCTATTGAGAGTATCATGTGATTCTTGTTCTTTCTTTTGTTAATGTATTGTATCACATTGATTGATTTGCAGATGTTGAACCAACCTTACAGCTCAGGAATAAATCCCACATGGTCATGGTGAATAATATTTTAATGTGCTTTTGGATTCTATTGGCTAGTATTTTGGTGAGAATTTTCACATCTGTGTTCATCAAGGATATTGGTCTGTATTTCTCCTTTTTGATGGTGTCTTTGGTTTTGGATCAAGGTCCTGCTGGCCTCATAAAATGAGTTTGGAAGTTCTCCTTCCATTTCTACTTTCTTAGAACAGTTTCAGGAGAATAGATTAATTCTTTAAATAATTGGTAGAATTCCCCCTGGGAAGTTGTCTGGCCCTGGGCTCTTGTTTGTTGGGAGATTTTTGATGACTGCTTCAATCTCCTTACTGACTATGGGTCTGTTCAGGTTTTCTATTTCTTCCTGGCTTGTTTTTGGTAGTTTATCTGTCTCTAGGAATGCATCCATTTCTTCCAGATTGTCACATTTGCTGTTACATAGTTGCTCATAATCTGTTCCAATGATTGTATTTCTTTGGTGTTGGTTGTGATCTCTCCTTTTTCATTCATGGTTTTATTAATTTGGGTCCTTTCTCTTTTTTTTCTTTTGATGAGTCTGGCCAGGGTTTATTAATTGTATTAATTCTTTCAAAGAACCAGCTCCTGGATTCATCGATTTGTTCTACTGCTCTTTTGGTCTCCGTTTCATTGATTTCTGCTCTGATCTTTATGAATTCTCTTCTCTTGCTGGGTTTAGGCTTTCTTTGCTGTTCTTTCTCTAGCTCCTTTAGGTGTAGGGTTAGGCTCTGAAGTTGAGACCTTTCTTGTTTCTTGAGAAAGGCTTGTATCACAATATACTTTCCCCTCAGGACCGCATTTCCTGTGTCCCAAAGGTTTTGAACATTGTGTTTTCATTTCATTTGTTTTCAGGAATTTTTAAAATTCTTCTTTAATTTCCTGGTTGACCCTTTCGTTCTTTAGTAGGATGCTCTTTAGCTTCCATGTATATGAGGTCTTTCCAACTTTCCTCTTGTGATTGGGTGCTAGCTTCAGAGCACTGTCATCTAAAAAGATGCCAGGAATGAGCCCAAGCTTTTGGTACTAGTTGATACCTGATTCATGACGCAGGATGTGATTTCTGGAGCATGTTCCATGTGCACTAGAGAAGAGTGTGTATTCTGTTGCTTTAGGGGAATATTCTGAATATATCTGCGATGTCCATCTGGCCCAGTGTGCCATTTAAGGCCTTTATTTCTTTGATGATCTTTTGCTTGGATGATCTGTCTGTTTCTCTGAGGATGGTGTTAAAGTCCCCTACCATTATTGTATTATTGTCGATATATATCTTTGATTTCATTATTAATTGGTTTATATAACTGGCTGCTCCCATGTTAGGAGCACAGATATTTAAAATTGTTAGATCTTCTTGTTGGACAGACCCTTAAGTGTGATACAGTGTCCTTCCTCATCTGTTAGTATAGTCTTTGGCTTAACATCTAATTTATCTGATATAAGGATTGCCACCCAGCTTTCTTTTGATGTCGACTGGCATGGTCAGTTGTTTTCCACCCCCTCACTTTACCTCTGGAGGTGTCTTTGGGTCTAATATGAGTTTCTTTCAGACATCCTCTCTATGGGTCTTGTTTTTTAATCCATTCAGATACCCTGTGTCTTTTGATTGGGGCATTTAGCCCATTTATATTCAGGGTAACTATGGAAAGATGAATTTGATGCCATTATTGTCTATAAGGTGGCTGTTACTGTATATTGTCTCTGTTCCTTTCTGGTCTGTTACTTTTAGGCTCTCTCTTTGCTTAGAGGGCCCCTTTCAACATTTCTTATAGGGCTGGTTTGGTGTTTCCACATTCTTTTAGTTTTTGTTTGTCCTGGAAGCTTTTAATCTCTTCTTCTATTTTCAATGACAGGCTAGTGGGATATAGTATTCTGGTTGCATATTTTTATCCTTTAGTGCTCTGAATGCCAGTCCCTTCTGGCCTGCTAGGTCTCTGTGGATAGGTTTGCTGCCAATCTAATATTTCCATCATTGTATGTTAGAGACCTCTTGTCCCAAGCTGCTTTCAGGATTTTCTCTTTGTCACTGAGACTTGTCAGTTTTAGTATTTGATGACAGGGTGTTGACCTATTTTTATTGATTTTTGAGGAGGGTTCTCAGTGCCTCCTGGATTTTGATGTTTGTCCTATCAGCAAATTAGGGAAATTCTCTGCTATAGTTTGCTCCAATATATTCTCTTTCTTCTTCTTCTGGGATCCTAATTATTCTAATATTGTTTTATCTTATGGTATCACTTATCTCTTGAATTTTTCCCTCAGGGGTCATAGTTGTTTATCTCTCTTTTTCTCAGCTTTTTTCTTCCCCATCATTTGGTCTTCTAAATCACTAATTCTCTCTTCTGCCTCATTTAGCCTAGGTGTAAGAGCCTCCATTTCTTACTGTACCTCATTAATAGCTTTTATTTCAACTTTAATTCTTAGTTCTTTTATTTCTCCAGAAAGGAATTCTCTAGTATCTTCTGTGCTTTTTTCAAGCCCAGCTAGGACTTTGATAATTGTTATTGTGAACTCTAGTTCTGACATCTTACTAATGTCCATATTGATTAGGTCCCTATTCATCAGTACTCCCTGTTGTTCCTCTTTTTGAGTTTAGTTTTTCTGCCTTATCATTTTATCTAGATAAGAATTGATGAATGAGAGAAGAAAATACTTAAAGTGTAGTAAAGGCCCCAGGAAAATATACACTAACCAAATTGGAAGAGACCCGAAATGGGGGAGGGGTGACAAGGGGACATTAGGGTGTGTGTGTGTGTGTGTGTATCACGAATTGGTAAATCAAACAGAGCCACACCCTTGATCCCTTAATTTTGGTGTAATTTGGTGTATTAGAAAAAATTGCCTCACAAAATTGAAAAGAAAGAAAATATATATGAACACACACACACACACACAGATATAAGGGTAAACAAAATGAAGGGATGGAATATGATGGCAAAGATGAAAATTTTAAAAAGCTTCTTAAAAAAGTATTGACAAAATAGGAAGCTATTTGAATAAAAACAATCAAGCAAAAAAAAAAAAAAAAGAGGCTAGAATGTGATCTGGCTAAGAATAGAGCAAATCCATGTACTAGATTTAAAGTTTATTTTGGTCTGGTAGAAGAAACTGTATCCCAAAATTTTAAAGAAAGAAAAACCTATATGTACATAAAAAATAAGGCTAAATACAATGAAGGGTTAGAATATGACTATTAGAACAAAAATTTTAAAAGTTTTTTAAAGGTATTGATAAAAAAAAGTTAAAATAGGAAAGAGGAAAACTTTAAAAATAGAATATGAAAAAAATAAAACTAAAAAAATTTAACTTTGAAAGTCTAAGGAACCATGGGGAAAAAAAACCATGAATTCTTTGTGTTGCATTCCCCTCGCTCTGGAGTTTTCATTGATCAGTGACTTGGTCCTGGAGGGATGTTCTTGTTGATCTTCTGTGGGAGGGCCCTGTTGCAGTGATTCTCAAACATCTTTGTCCAAGGAGGAATTGCACTACCCTTGCCAGAGGCCAGGCTAAGTAATCTGCTCGAGTTTAGTCTCGGTAGTTTTGATCCCTGAATGCTTTCCATAGAGCTCTGGAGGATGGGAATGAAAATGGCAGCCTCCCAATCTCCAGCCCAGAGGAGCTGAGAGCTCAAGGTCTCACTCCTCAGTGCACCCTTAGAGAAAAGATGTCATTCCTTACCATCTCCCTGGTCTCCCGCCACACTCCACGCTCACCCAGCCTGTGAGGGAGCATTTCTATCTCTGGCACACAGCCCTGTTTGGAGTCTCCAAACCCAGCAGATTCCTGCAACGTGCTCCTACATTGCTCCTCCCAGAGGAGGAAGGAGGGTCTCTCTTGATCTGCCACTTATGGGGTCCCTGCTCAAAGAGCAGTGGCTTGACTGTGCCTTGGATCATGGTTAAGGTAACCCCAAGCTGAGAACTCACTCCTTGGTTCTGTCTCTTTAGCCCACCTCCCTGCTGTGATACCTGGGAGCTCTGCCACACTCAGACACCCACAATCTTTCTGTGATCCAGTGGGACCTGAGGCCACACTGTTCCCATGAGGGCCCTACCCCCTGCTTAGCTTCTGGAGCATCTGTCCCTCAGTGGAAAACACTTCTAAAAGTTGATTTTGTGCTCTACTGCTCCACTGCTTCCTGGGAGCTGGCCCCTCCCCCTGCATTTTATCTTCCCATCTCTTCAGATACACCTCACCACACATCCTACCTTTGGGAAAGTGGTCAATTTTCTGTTCCTAGAATTGCTGCTCTTCTTCTCTTCTATCTCCTGTTGAGTTTGTAGGTGTTCAGAATGGTTTGATAACTATCTAGATGAATTCCTGGGACTTAATGCCATTTCAGTTTCCTAATCCTCTGCCATCTTGCTTCCTCCCTCCCATATTTTTATTTTTATGTATGGAATAATTTATATGATAATAACAAGTTGAAGATTCTGGAGTCTATGTTCTCAAGGAATATTGAATTCTAGTTTAAGTTTCTTACAAAAATGTATTTTTATATTTTTTGGTAACAATGTAAGATGAGCTGACATGTGTTCCCTCCTCTTCTAATTTGTGGAAGAGTTTTTGTAGAATTAGCATTGTTTCATCTTTAAATATCTAGCCCAGTTTACCAATAAAGCCATCTGCGCCTTGAGTGTTCTTTCCGTTTCTTCTTCTCCTTCCTGGCCTTCTTCCTCTTCCTGCTTCTCCTTTTGCTCCTCCTTCCTCTCTCTCTTTCTTTAAATTTAAGTATAGATGACATACAAGATTTTATTAGTTCAGGTATGCAATATAGTGATTCAAGTTTATATGTCATGCTCACCATGAGTGTAGCTATCATCTGTTCCCTTATGATGCTATTATAATAGCAGTAACTATATTCCCTATGCTGTTTCTTTTATCCCTATGACTTATTCATTCCACAACTAGAAGCCTGCTCCCCTGAACCCATTTCTCCCATTCCCACATCCCCTCAGCCACCAGTTAGTTCTCTGTCTTTATGGTTCTCTTTCTGCACTTTTTTTTTTTTTTTTACTTTTTTATAGATTCCACATAAGTGAAATCATATACTATTTGTCTTTCTCTGATGTATTTCATTTAGCATAATATCCTCTAGGTCCATCCACATTATCATTAAATGGGAAGAACTCATTCTATTTATAGCTGAGTAATATACCAGTGTGTATATGTGTGTGTGTGTGTGTGTGTGTGTGTGTGTGTGTGTATGACATCTTCTTTATTCATTTATTTGTCAATGGATACTTGAATTGTTTCCATACCTTGGCTCTTACAAATAATGCTGCAGCCTCCTAATCTTCCAACCAGATGAGCCAAGAGCTCAGGGTCGCACTCCTCAGTGCACCTACGAGAAAAGCAGTCAGTCACTCCTGTCTCTATGGTCTCCAGCCACACTCCATGTTCCCCCAGCCTGTGAACGAGCATTCCTATGTCTGGTGCACAGCCCCATTTGGAGTCTCTAAACCCAGCAGATTTATGCAGCACACTCCCATGTTGCTCCTCCCAGAGGATGAAGGAAGAGGATGAAGTGGATCTGCCACTTGTAGGGTCCTGTTCAAAGGGCAGAGGCCCAACTGTGCCTTGGTTCACAGTTTAAGGTAGGCCCGAGCTGCAAGCTCACTCCTCAACTCTATTTCTGGAGCCAGCTTCCCCACTCTGATCTCTGTGAGCTCTGCCACACTCAGATACCCCTGGTCTTTCTGTGACCCCATGGGTCCTGAGACTACACTGTCTCTGGGAGGGCTCCACCCCACACTAACCCTCTGTAGCAATATCTGTCAGTGGAGCAGATTTCTAAAAGTTCGGATTTCGTATTCCTCTGCTCTACTGCTTGCCTAGAGCCAGCTCCTCCCCCCCATAGTTTCTCTTCTTGTATATCACCTCAAATTCACTTCTCTTTACCTATCTTCCAGAAAGTCATCACTTTTCTGTTCCTAGAATTGCTGCTCTTCTTCTCTTCAATCTTCCTCTCTTCAATCTTCTGTTGAGGTTATAGGTGTTTAGAATGGTTTGATAACTATCTAGCTGAATTCCTGGGACTCGATATTTAGGTTTCCTACTCCTCCACCATCTTGCTCCTTTTTCCCCATCTGTATGTTTTCTTTGGAGAAATGTTTATTCAGATTTTATGTCCATTTTTTAAAATGATTTTGTTTGTTTGAGAGAGGGTGAGTGAGTGAGTGAGAGAGAAGCACAAGCCAGAGGGAGAGGTAGAGGGAGAAGCAGACTTTCTACTGATCAGGGGGCCTGGTGAAGGGTTTGTTCCCAAGACCCTTGGATCATGACCTGAGCCAAAGTCAGGTGCATAGCCAACTGCGCCCCCAAGGAGCCCTGTCTCTTCATTTTTTAAAGTTGTATTATTTGTTTTTTTTTCTGATACTGAGTTACATGAGTTCTTTATGTATTTTGGGCATTGATTCCTTATTGGTAGTATCATTTGCAAGTATCTTCTCCCATTCAGTAGGTTGCATTTTCATTTTGATGATGATTTTTATCACTATTAAACAGCCTTTTTTTTTTTTTTTAGTTTCTTGCAGTCCTATTTGTTTACCTTTGCTTGTGTTGCTGTTGCCTGAGAAAACAGATCCAAAAAATATTGCTAAGACTGATGACCAATAGTTCCTGTCTATCTGCTAGACATTTTATGTTTTATAAATCTTTCAATTAAATCTAATCCATTTGGAGTTAATTTTTGTATATAGTGTAAGAAAATAATTCAGTTTCATTCTGTAGTGTGAAGTTGTCCAGTTTTTCCAACACCATTTATTTAAGATACTATCTTTTCCTCATTGTATAGTCTTGCTTCCTTTTGAAGATTTATTGATCATCTAAGTGTGGAGGTATTCCCCTCCCCCCAGACTCTACTCAGTTCTATTGATCTGTGTCTATTTTTGTGTCAGTACCATACTATTTTGATTATTGTAACTTCTTAGTATAGTTTGAAATCAGGAAGCATGATACCCCCTGCTTTTTTTTTTTTTAATTGCTTTGGCTATTCAGGGTCTTTGTGGCTCTGTACAAATTTTAGGACTATTTGTTCTTATTTTGTGAAAAATGCTATTGGTATTTTGACAGGGATTGCATTTAATCTGTACATTGTTTTGGACATTTAAACAATGTTAAAACATTAACATTTTCAGTCCATGAACATAGTATACCTTTTCATTTATTTGTGTCTTCTTCAATTTCTTTCATCAGTGTTTTATAGTTTTTAGAGTATGAGTATTTTACCTTTTTGGTTAAATTTATTCCTAAGTATATTATTCTCTTTGATGCAATTGTAAATCAGATTATTGTCTTAATTTATCTTTCCAATAGTTCATTATTTTTATATAAAAATGTAATGTATTTATGTATATTAATTTTATATCCTGAAACTTTACTGAATTAGTGCTAATATTTAGGTGGGTTCTTCAGGTTTTTCAATATCTGATATGTCATCTGCAAATAGAGTTTTTCTTCTTCTCCAATTTGGATTTTTTTTCCTACTCTTATTGCTATGATTATAACATCTAATACTATCTTGAATAAAATTGGCAAGAATAGGCAACATTTTTTTCTGATATGAGAGGAGAAGCTATGAGATTTTCATCAAGTATGATGTTAGCTATGGGTTTTCAATATAGGGTCTGAATTATTTGAGGTTTCTTTCCTCTATAACCACTTTGTTGAGAGTTTTAACATAAATGGAGGTTAAATGTTATCATATGCATTTTCTACATCTATCGAGATGATTATATGATCTTTATTCTTCTTTCACTTTTTTAAATATTTTTTTTCTTTTTATATTCGTTGATTTATGGATATTAAGTCATCTCTGCATCCCCAATGAGTCTTACTTGATTATGACATGCAATCATTTTAAAACATTATTGAAATTGATTTTCAAATATTTTGTTGAGAATTTTTTCATCTATGTTTATCAGATGTATTGGCCTGTAGTTTTTTGTGTGTGCATAGTGACTTTTTCTGGTTTTGGTATTAGGGTAATGTTGGCCTCATAAAATGAGTTTAGAAGCATTCCTCTTGCTTTTTTGGGGGGGTTGGAATATTTTGAAAAGAGTAGGTATTATTTTTTCTGTTTCTTTCTATGTGTTAGGTCAATCAGTTATTGGTTTATTGATCGTGAAGGAGTTCCATAGGTAGAAGGTGTTCTGTGGGGCTTAGTAGTGCAAACTTCTCTAGCCACCTATGCCAGGTACCTCATGAATATCTCCTGTAGGACAGGTGCAACCTTCCATTATGTCTAGGCCATCATCATTGTAGACTCACTGGTATGCAGGGCTGCTCTCATGTGGCTGTCAATGAGTACTGGCCATGACTGCTATGAGTGTACAGGTGAGTGGGGCTGGTCCCATATTATCTGGCTGAGAAGACTGGCTGTCATAGCTATAAACATGTTGTTGGGTGGCTTATGCCTCTGATGTGAGGTCTACTGTGACTGTAATAGGTACCCTAGTGTTTGAGGCTGGCCCCCTATGGTGGTATCCTTTTATGTGGGGGGGGGGGGGGCGGTTACTGGTGCCGGCTGAGGCTGCCCAATGACTGTGGCAGGGCAGGGTGCACTTGGGAAGGATACCTGGCCAGGACAGGTGGGTTGGGTGGGATGAATCTACAGGGGAATTTGGCAGTGTGAGTGTTAGAAGTTAGAGGGATACTGTGAGAAATGGCTCCCACCAGCACCAGAGAGCTAGGTATGAAAAGAGTAACAAAAACTGTACCAGCCAGCATCTCTCTTCCCTAAGAAAGTTTCTACAGATCCCTGCCTCTCTGGACATGCCCTAAAATGAGTCAACAAATCTCTTTCATGTATGGCCCAGGCACTTTTCAAACTGCTATCTCTGTTGGATCTCAGAGCAGGTGGGTTTATGTGAAGGATCTTTAAAAGTAGACTCTAAGTTTCCTGTAGCCCTCTGGATCTTCCAAAGTTAAGCCCCATTGATTTTTTAAGCCAGGTTTTATGGGGCCTTATCTGCCTTATCTTCTCCAGGCAGGTCCCCAGGGTAGGTGTGCCCAAGGTGAGACTTGAACTCTTTGCCCCTCAGAGAGGACCTCCATGTTTGTAATATCTTCTAACTGTGGGTTACCACAGTAGATTGAGGTTCTGACTAGACTGTGTTTTTCCTTGATGTGGCCTTTTTTTTAAATATCCTTACTTGTGTAAGATTGGTTCTGTTAAGTTCTCAGTTCATTCTCAGAGACAATTTTTTTTTCTTCTTTAAATTTTTATTTAAATTCTAGTTAGTTAACATGTAGTGTAGTGATAGCTTCAGGAGGGGAATTTAGTGATTTATTACTTACATATAACACCCAGTGCTCATCACAAGTACCCTCAACACTTGTTGAGCTCATCCCTCAACACTTCTCTCCATCAACCCTCAGTTTGTTCTCTATAGTTAAGAGTCTCTTATAGTTTGTTTCTCTCTCTCTCTCTCTCTTTTTTTTTTTACTTCCCTGATGTTCATATGTTTTGTTCTTAAATTCCACATATGAGGGAAATCATATGGCATTTGTCTATCTCTGAGTTATTCACTTAGCTTAATACACTCTAGCTCCATCCACATCATTGCAAATGGCAAGAGTTTCACTTATTTGATGGCTGAGTAATATCATATATATACACACACACACGCATACATACATATCATACCTTCTGTATCCATTCATTAGTCAATGGATCAGAAACAGTTGTTCTGGTGTGTAGTTGTAGATTTTGGTGTGTCTACAGGAGTAGGCAAGCTCAGGATTTTCCTACTCTGCCATTTCAATCCTCCACCCTATAGTCATTTTCAAGGAACAGCAAATGAGCAAGATAGTGATTGGAGATGATGTCTGGATGGTAGCCAGGGGCAAGTTCTTAACACACAGTTTAGACCTTTTGTAAGAACACTTGCTCTATGGTGAGATAAATGAGAAAATGTGAGGTTTAGGCAGATGTAGGACATGCTATAAATGATATTTAAACTGATGTCTCTTATTGTTAATCTGAGTTAAGGCTGTGGCAGAGGTAAAGGTATAATGAGGAGTTCAATTAAGGAAGTAAATACAAAAAGGGGATGGTGTGTCTAGAAAAACACAAGTAGATCAATATTTCCAGACCCTAAAAATTCTTGGGACAAAGGCAATGAGGGAAAAAGGACCACTGAAACTCTTGACTTTGATGAATGTTGGGTGCTCTGCCACAGAATTTAGACTTCCTTATAAGCAATGGCAATCACATAGATATTTTAAAGTCAGGATATGATATGCTTCTATGGACACTTTGAAACATGACAGTGACATCTTCATGTTGGATGTGTCAAAACTGGAGAAAAAGAGATCAGTTAGAAAGTGAATGCGGTAATCTAGAAAAGTGATAAGGGACTAAATTAGTCAAAGAAGCAACAATGTGGAAGAAGAATCAAGGACTAACTTTAGAGCTTTTTAAGAATTTGAATTTTATGATTTAGCTATTGAATAAAAGAGTTAAAGAGAGGGGAAAATGGAATTCCATTTAGGAGTTACCTTAGAGGTGTTTCCTCTTACATCTCTGTACCCTGCCCTTGAGCTTCAAGATTTGTATGTATTTAAGAGACCAATGCTTTTTACATTCTTTTAGAGTAAATTCATGTCTCTGGTGTTCATTAGCAGTGAACATAGAGTAAAGACCACTGTACCTATTAGAAGTAGTTATGCAGAAGAAAAAAGTTAGAATGCTTGCTTAGATGTATAGGAAGCTTTCTGCATTTACTTTAACTTTTCATTATAGGCCTGTTCTGATTATTTTCTGTCACATTTTAAAGCCAGCCTGGCATTACCCCTCCAGTTAGTTTCCTGTTCTATGTAGATGTTTGTCCTATAATCCTTTGGCTTGATGTATGAAGACACAGTTATTACTGCAGCGGGCTTTACTCACACCCCTTCCATCATAGTTATAGCTGCAACCTAACAGGAACTTCACTGGAAATGAATGTTAGAAATCATAATGGCATTTTGTTTCATGCAGTTTTATTTAGGGAAATGCTATTCGGGACATAAAACAAGGGGCTGCCCTAGAAAGAAATAAAGAACTGAGCCCCATAATGTCATGATTTGGTGTCAAGAATATTATTTCCTGGGAAGATTCTGATGATGTTTTTATTTTATATTTCATCCTATCTTCTTTAATTTTGTTTAAAATTTAATTTATGACCTTCATTACCAAGTTAGAGATTACCAGAGTGATTAAAATCTTCTATTTTATGTGTAAACAGAAGGAATCCTTAGTATAGCATAAGAAATGATGCCAAAAGGATAGCATCCTCTTTTTTATCTCAATTGAAGTCATTTAAACTCAGTTCATATTTAAAGAGCATCCTCTATTTTAAGACATGAATGGTCACTTCATAGATGCAAGGAGTGGTGAGCCACAGTTCCTCTCAATATTTTACAACTGAGATGAAACTTTACAAAATATAAATATAAAGGGAAGAGAGCTACATCAAGTACCATGAGATACAAAATGTTGTGAATAGGAAAGAGCAAGATTACTTATAATTGCACAAATGAGAAAGTGGATGTCAATGTCACATAGGAATCAGTGATTGGCTCATAGTGTGCATTGATAGAGAGTGACTAAAGATGAAGATCAATAGACTGGTTAATTGAAATTATGGAATCCAGGTCCTGAAACTTTTGGCAAATGGATTAAAGGAATCCCAATTAGTAAGAATCAGAAGTATAAAATACAAAAATATCACCACCAAACATTTGAGGACTGAAGGATGGTGAGGAATGCAATGGGTTTGAAGTGTGGAAAAGGGTCATGGTACTGCATGTTTCTGGAGAGGCCAGGACCACACTTAGCAAGGTATTTTATAACCTCCAAAAGAGTTTGTAGTTTATCAGTGATGGGAACCACAGAATGTTTTAGAGTATAGACTGGGGGCATGGGAGGGAGAATCAGAGCAGAAGGTAATGCAGAGATCAGGTTAGTGAAAAATGACTGGTAAGAGCTGATGGGTCCTTTATCTGTAGTAGTGGCAGTAACAGAAGATCAAATGTAGTACTATAGAGCTCTTTCAGGAGTAGAATTAAAAAATATATATATTTATTTATTTGACAGAAAGAGACACAGTGAGAGAGGGAACACAAACAGAGGGAGTGGAAGAGGGAGAAGCAGGCTTCCTGCTGAGCAGAAAGCCCGATGCAGGGCTCAATTCCAGAACCCTGGGATCATGACCTGGGCTGAAGGCAGATGCTTAACAACTGAGCCACCAGGTGCCCCTAGGAGTAGAACTAGTAAGGTTCAGTAATTGCCTGAATACAGAAACCAAGGGTGAAAATGGACTTAAAGAGGATGGAGTCTATGGTTAGAAATTAACAGTCATTACTATTTAGGAGAGAAAACCCACTCTCAGTGAACTAAAGCCCATTCATTTGATTGGTTGATTCATAAAATAGCTGCTTTCATGCATTTTAATATATTTGCAAGTGGGTATTTTAAGGAAACAATTCAAAGATATCTTAAGGCATATATTCTCTTCATTCTGGTTCAAAATATGCCATCAATGATGACAGGCTTTTAACCTTCCTTCTTCCTTTTGTGGCTTAATAAGGTGTGCTGATGTGATGAAATTTATTTGCCTATCAATCTTATATCTCCAAAGCATTTCCTCCAGAAAGACAGACCAGAGACTCTTCTAAATAATAACAAAAATTATTGGCCCCATGGATATTGAGATTCCAGGTCTTTGAGCATTAAATTACAAAATCATCACTATAATCATCCGTTAGTGGCACTCTACAGTCAGTGTATTCATTAGATTGTTCTTGAGCAGCTCTGATTAATCAAAAAAGACATTGATTCTAATTCGTCTCTGCTCATATGATTTAGGTTTAGTTGTATATTTTAATTAGTTTGTACTAATACAAGGTTTTTAAAGTTCTTCCAGCTGATAAAGGAATTTTAATTTCTAATAGCATATGCAGTAGAAATAAAAATCAACCTCTGTATTTATACAGCATCTTCACTTTTTTTTTTTTGTAAGAGAAGCAAAGTAATTTTCCCTAATAGATTAGATTTTTCAGATGAATAAGTTCCTCTCAGTATGTATCAGGAACAACCTCCAATGCCATGGGATTCCTAATTGTATCACTTATTAACTAATTGTGATTCCCTTAGTCTAAAAGTTCCTGCTCTCCTCTAAAAGATTGGCTTATTCTCAGGAATGTGATCACTCACAATGAACCCCTCCCTCTACATGTTCAAGGTAGCTCCCTTGTTAGACCAAAATTATCTCTTAACAGTCCTTGGTACTTTAGAATTTATAAAGCACTTTGATATATCTTGTCTCAATGTTATTCTCTAAATATTCTCTCAACCCTGTGCTACAAAGCAAGTATCTATTATAAGAAAAGCATCTTTCTCAATAGGCTACTGAGGCAAAGAGCAATTTGAAAATTGAGGCCCTTGTATGAACAATATTGATTCAAAATAGAAAATGCCTTTGCTGTATGACTGTGAGGGAGAAATAAAAATCTATTTGGAAAGTGGGTCACATGGAGAATTAGGGAATGGTCCTGGGTATCACCATTTGGGTTCAAATTCTGGTTCAGCCACTTACTGATTGATTGTACATCTTCTCAAGGCCCCCATTTCCTCAACAGTATAATCATAGAATAACTGGATAGTTATATAAAGCACCTAGAACAATATTTCACAGTCAATTTTACAGTTCTCCCAGACCCAGGGGGTCTTTTGTAATTGCAAAATGTATGGGTGTTCACAAAGGTAGCTTTGTCATATTGTCACAGTTTCTTCAAAACTAGTTCCCTGATAGTTCTGTCTTCACAATTAATCCTTCTCTAAGATTTTCTTTGAAAGCCTGCTCACTGGAAAGCTATCTCTCCAGATGTGCTCTCCAGTCTTAGCCTTGGGTTTTCATTCTGTTCTAAGAAATCAGCATTAACTTTCCAAAGTTCTCTGAAGTCATCATCTGTTCATGCTACTAGAGACTGTTTCATCTGGAATTCTTTGATGTTTGCATAATAATGGCTTGTCATTCTAATATACCTTTGCTTCCATCTATTCTACTTGAAAATGACGTACAGGAGTGAAAAACCACTAGATAAGTTAACACATCATTGTCTTGCTCTTAATTTTTTTTTATCTTCTTGAATGTTGTAATTTTCTGATTGGCTCTAAGGTACTACAATATTATTTTTAACTTAAAATATTGAACTGGTTACATGCCTGTAATAATATAAGTAATGGGTTAATTAAATGTCCCTCTTCTTATATATTCTTACAAAAAGAAACTTCAGCTAAATCTAAATAGATATAATATTCTGGATGGTTTTGGAACTTGTGGCATCTTCTGGTGCCTATTTACAGTTTAAGCAAATGGAAACTTTTCCTCTACTGGCTAGAGATAAAAGGGTCTGAGGGCATTGACTCTTTTGGAAGAGAGGTAGAACGATAAAGAGAATGGCAGGGAGCACATGGCATCTGTTCCTCTTCTCAGTCTGAGTGACTTTGAGTTCTTATGGCACGAAGGATTATAGCAGTAGCTATGTTCATAAAAGATCATAAGGCTCTACCACAAGCAGTGCCACTGTAGGGACCCAGAAAGTTTGAACACAGACTACTTTAAGAGAGGACATTCTAACACTCATCTCTGCCACTCAGACATATGCACTCTGTCACAGACCAGAGTGTGGAGCTGGCACCCTGAAGATTCAAGGACACACCAGAAGAGAAACAGGCACTTATTGCCAAAAACTCTCCCAAGGAAAAAGATATTGGACTGTGTTTTTTTTTCTTGCTGAAGTCATTTGCAATCGGTGTCTCTTTTAATTTTTTCTTTGTCAGAATTTGATTTACAGAAGAATTGCAAAGATAGTATAATTTCCCTATACTCTATTCAGCTTTCTGTGTGTATGTATCTGTGTGTGTTTGCATATGTATTCACATGTGTGTCTGTGTGTAATGTAGGTATCTGTGTTTATGCATTTATGTTCCTATCTCTGATTCTATTCTACCACTGCCCACTTCATTCTACTTTTTTACCCCTTGCTTATTTGTAACTTTTTTTTTCTGACAGAACCCTGACTGTCATTATCTGTAATTATTTTTCAATGCTAGTATATATGTAGTTTTAGAAATTTTAATCTGTACCCTAGTGAGAAACACATTCACCAACTAGGATATAATGTTCATATGTATAATTGTTTTGGTCTCTAGCTAGTTTCCAGTAAAACATTAGCTCCCTTTTTTCCCCCATTGGTTTATATAATTCTTTTTTTAAAAAATTTTAAATTAAATTCAATTTAGTTAACATATAGTACATTATTAGTTTCAGGGGTAGAATTTAGTGACTGATCATATGCATATAATGCCCAGTTGCTCATTACATCAAGTGCCCATCTTAATGCCCATCACCCATTTAGCCCATCCTCTAACCTGCTCCCTTCCAAAAACCCTTGGTTTTTTTCCCTGTAGCTAAGAGTCTCGTAGGGCTTGCCTCCCTCTCTGTTTTTATTTTATTTTTCCTGCCCTTCACCTATTTTATGTTTTATTTCTTAAATTCCACATATGAGTGAAATCATACAGAATGTCTTTCTCTTACTGACATATTTCACTTAACATAATACCCTGTAGTTCTGTCCACATCATTGCAAAGGGCAAGACTTCATTCTTTTTTGATGGCTGAGTAATATTGCATCATATATACTGATGGACAATTGGACTCTTTCCATAGTCTATTGTTGATAATGCTGCTGTATACATTGGGGTGCATGTAATATGTATACTTTTGAGTCTTTTTCAGTTAGTAAAGAGTATTTAAAATTTGTAATTTTTTTGTTGCTAAATAGCATTCTATACTATGGGTATGCCACAGTTTAACCACTAACCTTTGAAGAACATCTTGGCAGTTTCTAGTTTAAGCAATTTATAAATTAAGTGCTTTTAACATTTACATACAAGTTCTTGTGTGAACACAATTATTCAATTGCCTTGGGTAAACATCTAGGGATAGCATTGCTGAGTCCTATGTAAGTATATGTTTAACTTTGTAAGAAACTACCGAAAGGTTTTCCAAATGGTGGGTCCACCATCTCATATTGACACTAGCAATGAAAAAGAGTTCCTGTTGTTCTGTATCCTTATCATTTGATATTGTCAGTTTTGTTTATTTTTACTTTACCAGATACATAGTGGTTTCTCATCTAAGTACTAATGTGAATTTCCCTAATGACCAAATACTGAGAATCATTTTATGTTTCTTTCCCATCCATATATATTTCTTGAAGTATGTGTTCAGATTTCCCCCCTTTTTAAGTTTTATTACTGAAATTTGATTATTCTTTGTACATCATGGAGACAAATCTTTAATATTTTCCACAGAGTGTGGCTTGTTTTTTATTCCCTTAACAGTGTGTTTGGCAGATAAGTTCCTTTTAATTTTGAAAAGTTCAATCTATAGTTATTATCATTTTTTACTTTATGAATATTATTCATCCATAAAAAAGAATGAATGAAATACCACCATTTGCAGCAACATGAATGGAGCTAGAGAGTATAATACTAAGTGAAAGAAGTCAGTCAGCAAAAGAAAAATGTCCTATGATTTCACTTACATTGTGGAATTTAAGAAAGAAAACAAATGAATAAAGGGAAAAAGAAAGACACAGCATGAAGCAGACTCTTAACTATAGCGAACAAACTGATAGTTACCAAAAGGGAGGTGGGTGGAAGGGAGGGTGAAATAGGTGATACAATTAAAGAGTATGCTTATCATGATGAGAACTGAGTAAAGTATAGAATTGTTTAATCACTATTGTACCCTTGATGCTAATGCAACATGATGTTAACTATACTGGAATTAAAATTTAAAACTTAAAAAATAAATTTTATAGTTAGATCTTTTAATTTTGGTTATTTTTTTGTGAAGAGGTTTTTATTTTATTTTATTTTATTTATTTATTAAGATTTTATTTATTTATTTGACAGAAAGAGAGATCACAAGTAGGCAGTAGGCAGAGAGGCAGGCAGAGAGGCAGGCAGAGAGAGAGAGGAGGAAGCAGGCTTCCCGCCGAGCAGAGAGCCCGATGCGGGGCTCGATCCCAGGACTCTGGGATCATGACCTGAGCCGAAGGCAGAGGCTTAACCCACTGAGCCACCCAAGTGCCCCTGCCTGGATCCATTTTAAATGATGTTTCTTTTATTCATTTTCACACTCCCCTTTTTGATCAAACTCCTTACCCAAAAGCACACTATCAAAAGTCAAATTTTCTACATTTAGTGGTTTCATCTCTTAAATGTCCTTTTTAAAAAGATTTTATTTATTTATTTGACAGAGATCACAAGTAGGCAGAGACACAGGCAGAGAGAGGAGGAGGCAGGCTCTCCGCTGAGCAGAAAGCCTGATGCAGGGCTCAATCCCAGGACCCTGAGACCATGACTTAAGCTGAAGGCAGAGGCTTTAACCCACTGAGCCACCCAGGTGCCCCAGTGGTTTAATCTCTTGATGGTAGAAAAGACTTTTCCTGGTTATCATGTCCCAGGTCAAGGGGAAAATGCACAGAATGGAAATGATGGAGGCCATTTGAGTAAAAGGAAATGTAGGAGGAGGCTTGCCAAGCATTTCCTACCTATAGCCCATATCTTAGCAGAGTTATAAGCACTGGAGATTTTGAAGCAATGAGATAGCCTCGCTTTATTGGGTACATCACTTATGAAAAGATTTGGCAGGCAATGGCTACAACATTTAAAAATGATTATGCAAAGCAGAATCAAAAACAATATGACAAATACTGCTTCTACAGTGGTTCTAAACCAGGAGCCTACACCTGAAGATAACCAGCTAAAGACAACAAAGGACATGAATTGTTAAATGCAATTTGTTGTAGCCAATGTGCCTGTTCCCTCCTTTTATGTAATTGTGTTTCTACTTCCCTAGAGGAATTAATCCATGTGCAAAAGGTGGCATGGTCTATTGCATAAACTATTTACTCAGCAAGTAAGTAATCAAGGGCTATGAAATTGTTCAAAACTAATGTAGTCAATGAGTCAAGTGATTGTTGTTGGGTTGATTATGGAATCAGCTAGCTTTCCCACTGCTGGGAGAAATTTATGATCATATATTTATTGTCACTCACCAACCCAGGGGAGAAAGTCTTTCTCTATGGAGGCAGACCTAAAGTCATATACACCTATACAAGTTCTTATTTAAGGTGGCCATGGAAGTTTAATGGTGTGGACCAATGGAAGGTTTCTGATTTGTAATGGATGTTAACAGTGACAGTTAAATGTCCCAGTAAACATTAACCTCCAATTCGTCAGCTATTTTAGCATTCATATGACTATGGGAAATGCTGTCTACTGTAGATGAAAATGAAACCAGATGGAGAGCAGAGGATTCCAGCTAAAGTCTGGTTATTAATAGATTGATTAGCTGGATTTTGCAACTGACCTTTGCAAGTCAGGGACCAAAGGATTTGGAGTGACATTCTCTGAAAGACCATCATTCTAAAGGGGTTTTGTCTAAAATTCTTACAAAAAGGAATTAGCCTGTATTGTTCTCTTTTTTAAAAGATTTTATTTATTTATTTGACAGACAGAGATCACAAGTAGGCAGAGGCAGGCAGAGAAAGAGGAGGGAGCAGGCTCCCTGCTGAGCAGAGAGCCTGATGTGGAGCTCAATCCCAGGACCCTGGGATCATGACCTGAGCTTAAGGCAGAGGCTTTAACCCACTGAGCCACCCAGGTGCCCCAGCCTGTATTGTCCTTGACTACAGGGAGACAGATAACATTTAGAGAAGGAGAAAAAAATTGGGGAGCAAAGATTGTATAATTAGCAAGGTTAGAAATATTTAGCTGATTTTGGCATGGTTATGATTAAGGAAAGGTTAAAATAAGGTAGGGGGACATCTGGCTATAATATCCTAGCATTGTAGGTAACATCCATCAATTTATAGGTATAATAACAGTGGCATTTGGGATTAAGTAGAAATTGGTTACAGGTAAAACCAAGAGGTTTCCATCATTGTGAACCAATCAGAGTTTTCCGGTGACAGGCTGAGCAGTCAGAAAGGCTTCCCCTTTTTGCAATAAATTGTAAAATGTGGATAAGAGCATTGTCTTTCCAAGAAAAGGAGGGAGAAAATAAAGTAAGAATCAACAGCAAGAAAGAAGCATATAGATCTGGCCCAGTCAACCTGGGAAAGCTACCTCCTCCAGCTGTCATCTGCTTCAAATCTTGGAAATGAATTTCCCAGTCACTATGAAGTTTGAGGGATAATTTTTTCTAGTGCAATTTTTTTTTATTTGTACAGAAGAGGCAGTACCTCACCTACAAAGGAAAGCTTAAGTCCAGTGAGGAAACGTGAAAACCTAAACCATAACCAAAACATATTTATATCCATGAAACGGGGATAGATGTATTTCTCAAACCTCGGATGGTCCATCAGGCAATTTAAAGTGATGGAGCAGTGCAGATAAGTTTTCCTCAATTTTATTTTGGGCAGATTCAGCAAGGAAAGTAGACACTTATTGATATTTCCCTACCAGTATTGATTCATAAAGATTATTTTATGAGTAAACCAATGATTAATTAATTTATAGGGATCATTAATGGGAATTTCAAAATCTCTGGAAGGGCTAGATTGTTATTTGAACCAAATCACAGCTCTCTCTTTTGATCAAACTAACAATTATTAGATCTATAATGTTTCTTTTTTCTTTTCAGGAGCCAAGTGTTGGTTGGGCATCTCTAGTCAAGTTTTCTAGATTATCATTAGGAGGAACATCCCTTTGGACCATGGCAGAGATTTAGTCTTGGTTCTTTTCAAAACCTCATTCTTGGCAAAAATATCACTAAGTTTGGATACTTTTAGTTTATAAGGAGTCAAGCTTAAAATTTCCAGGGTCCTTAATAAAAACAAAAATGACTGGTAGGAATATAGCATCTAAAAATTTTGGACATAGGAGCCATTTTTATTCCATACTTATTCCCCAACTGGAAATAAGTAAGCCTTGCTATTTACATAGCATTACAAAATAATGAGCTACCTCAAAGTCTTAATATCAGCATAAATGTTTATAGTTTTATCCTTACCTGGAGTACAAACTTGAGTGAGAAAATATAACTAGCTATTGGGATAAAGTAGCCAACGCCAAAGGTATAACCTCAGCAATATCATAAGGAGTTACAATAACATACCCAGCATAATATTTGCCACTTTCATTCCTTAAATAAGAACCTTTAGTAAGCCATGAAGAGTCAGTGTTACCCAAATGAATTTCCTATAAGTCATCATGAGGAGTCCGTCAAAAAGTGAACTGTAAATGTCAACAGATATAAGGAGCACCATCCACAGAGGAGGAAAGAAGGAAGGGAGGGTTAATATCACAGTGAGAAAGAGTTATATGAGGGGTAGTTAGCATGAGGATCTCATAGGAGGTAAGGTGGATGGCTAAAAGGTGTTGAGTATAAGAATTCAGTAGGCCTTCTTCACAGGGAACAAAGATGGTTAAAAGAGATCCCATGACTACTTTTTTGGTGATCTTAACCAAAAGGACGGTGGAAAGAAGTGCTCTGAGGCAAGGGTGGTATTTTTGTGTCATAGGGTCTAGCTGTTGGTTATAATGCTCTATCAGTTAATGATAGTCCCACTGTTTTTGGATGAGTATTTCAGAGGCATTTTCTTCTTTTTCATATACAAAAAGGAAAATGAGAAGTTGCTCATTGGGATTTCCAAGGGCACATGGATATCTTAAGCATTCCTTGAAGACCTTAAAGGCTGTCATCTTGGTCTTCCCAAATGTAAAGTCAGGTTTGTTGTTTTTTAAGTAAATATATAGGGGTTGAGACCATAAGAAAAGTTTTGAATCCAATTTCAGGAGTAGCTGCTAGCCTGAAAAAAACTTGTAATTGACATTTAGTTGTGGGTTTGGGGATGTTTTGAATATCATGGAGCTTATCTGGGTCTAAATATAGCTCTAGAGATTTTTCAGGCCTATCTTAATTTGCAGCCTTCATTCAATGCTGGACCTGATGATCTTCACGAACAAGGATGTGAACTAGATGATATGTCAGAGAAGTCAGGTTAAGTATAACTGGCTGTATTAAATTTCTCAGCAAATCTGTAAGACTCTTTGATTATTTAGGAAAATATTTATTTATGGCTCCATATTCAGCTTTAGTCCAGGATAGATGAGAAATTATGGGATTAACATTTGAGTCCTCAAAAGGTTGGACTTAAAGGGGCAGGTTTTAAAAGGTTCATGGGAGGAGAAAGTGGGAAGAAATTCAGAGAAAAGGCTAAAATGAGGAAGCAGAAGGTATAGAGGAATTGGATCAGCACAGAAGGTAAAGAGGAAGATGGTGCCAGGGTGAAGCATTGGCACAAGTTGGCTGCCACACTCCTAGAGACAATGAAGACAAGACAGACAGAAAAAATAAGCAAAGTGGGACTTGAGACAAAGAGGGTAGAGGAAAGAAAGAAGGGGACTTAGACACTTTTATTTTCTTTCAATTGTTTGTGTATGTTGGTTAATTTAGAAATGGAATTTGTTAAAGAGGCAACTTCAGAATACAAATTTTAGAGCAGCAAAGTTCTAATTTAGTTCTGAGAAAGACAAGTGAGGTCAAAATTCCTCATAAATTATTTTTGGTTGAGTTGGTCCATTTAGTTAAAAATATGCATGAAGGATTCTGATGGATTCCTGTCTCACATTGAGGTCTTTTATCCATTTTGAGTTTATCTTTGTGTACGGTTTAAGAGAATGGTCGAGTTTCATTCTTCTACATATAGCTGTCCCATTTTCCCAGCACCATTTATTGAAGAGACCATCTTTTTTCCACTATATATTTTTTCCTGTTTTGTCAAAGATTATTTGGCCATAGAGTTAGGGGTCCATATATGGACTCTCTACTCTGTTCCACTGGTCTATGTGTCTGTTTTTATGCCAGTACCATGCTGTTTTGGTGATCACAACTTTGTAATAAAGCTTGAAATTAGGTAACGTGATGCCCCCAGTTTTATTTTTATTTTTCAACATTTCCTTAGCAATTTGGGGTCTCTTCTGATTCCATACAAATTTTTGGATTATTTGCTCCATCTCTTTGAAGAATACTGGTGGAATTTTGATTGGTATGGCATTAAAAGTATAGATTGCTCTAGGCAGTATAGACATTTTAACAATGTTTATTCTTCCAATCCAAGAGCATGGAATGGTCTTCCATCTTTTTGTGTCTTCTTCAATTTCTTTCATAAGTGTTCTGTAGTTCCTCGAGTACAGATCCTTTACCTCTTTGGTTAGGTTTATTCCCAGGTATCTTACGATTCTTGGTGCTGTAGTAAATGGAATTGATTCTCTAATTTACCTTTCTGTATTTTCGTTGTTAGTGTATAAGAAAGCCACTGATTTCTGTACGTTAACTTTGTATCCTGCCACATTGCTGAATTGTTGTATGAGTTCTAGTAGTTTGGGGGTAGAGTCTTTTGGGTTTTCCAATTACCATTGGAATTACCAATTAGCAATTACCTATTACCATTACCAATTTGGATACCTTTTATTTCTCTTTGTTGTCTGATTGCTGTTGCTAGGACTTCTAATACTATGTTGAACAAGAGTGTGAAAGCAGGCATCCTTGTCTTGTTCCTGATCTCAACGGGAATGCTGCAAGCTTTTTCTCATTGAGGATGATATTTGTTCTGGGTCTTTAATAGATAGATTTTATGAAGCATAACAAATAACATGGAGGACATGGAGAGTTAGAGAGGAGAAGGGAGTTGGGGGAAATTGGAAGGGGAGGTGAACCATGAGAGACTATGGACTCTGAAAAACAATCTGAGGGGTTTGAAGTGGTGGGGAGGTGGGAGGTTGGGGTACCAGGTGGTGGGTATTATAGAGGGCATGGATTTCATGGAGCACTGGGTGTGGTGGAAAAATAATGAATACTGTTATGCTGAAAATAAATAAAAAATAAATTTTACAAATTGATAAATAAATAAACAAATAAATAAATAATATACATGAAGAGGGAACATAATTTTTAAAAACAAAACTAACCAAAATTCTGGAAGGGGGGTACTCCTGAGAGAATTTAGAGGATTAGGATTCCATAATCTTAGTTTAAAGCTCAAATAAAACAAATGACTACTTGCCAAAAGGAAGATGCCTTCACAAGAAATAAAAACGGATCCCAAATAAAATTGGAGAATTCTACCAAAGGAAGGGAGCTTGACTTAGAGAGGTAATTTACCAAACTAAAAGGAGAAAGATAACTTAAAGAAGCAGAGAACACTAGGGGCTGAAGTGGGTACCTCACAGGATTCCACAAGTGGCTATGTTCTCAGAGGCTTTTGGCTTTTGGATCCCATTTCTGACACCATGTAATATAAAGCTTAAAAATCTCCAGTTAGCTTACTAGCAAAATGATTTTATTTAGGAACATAAAGGGATTGAAATACAGAACATGCAAACTATGGTAAACCATTAGCAAGTCTAGAGTACAAAAGAGAGGAGGGGGCTTACTTCTATTGAGGAAAGGAGGAACTTGAAATAGGCTTTCTAGAATAAAAGTCCATTGAAAGAGAGCCTCAGTTCTGGGTTTGGGTGACTTCTCATTGGGTGACTTGTGGCAGTTTTCATTGCTTGGGTTGTTGCTGGGCAAGGAAACAATATTCCCTCTTCTTAATGGAGTTAAAAGGAAAATAAAGTTTCTTTCTGTTGGAATATGCAAGGTATACTTCTTCCAGCATGGTCTATAAAGGAAGGTGCATGGTAGTGTGTGAGAGCTCTCCATTCAGGGCATTCTGACTGCATTTTAAAGAGGTTTTTTTTCTTTATCTCCACCTTTCTTAATAATCTGCACATATAATTTTATTTTTTCCTATGTAATATGTATGCATTTGACTTTTTTTTTTTTATTACATTGGCTAAGGCTTCTAGTGCAATTCTCGATAGAAATAGTGAGGATAAAATGCCTTGCCTTCTACCCAGACTTAGTGGGAATGTATTCAGTCCTCCCTCATCCAGTTTGAAATTAGCTATAAATTTTTGGTGGATGAACTCTATTCACTTCAGAATTATTCAATTTCTAGTATTCTGAGAGTTTTAAAGATGAATAGATGTGGAATTTTGTCAGAAGTTTTATTCTGCATCTATTAAGATAATCATGTGGTCTTCTTTAGTTTACTGATATGGTGAATTATTTTTTAAATGTTGGCTCAACCTTTCTTTCCCAGGTAAAATCCCACTGAGTCATATTTTAATTTTATTTATTTTTAAAATTATGTTTATTAACATATAATGTATTATTTGCCCCAGGGCGACAGGTATGTGAACATCAGGCTTACACGTTTCACAAGACTCACCATAGCCCATACCCTCCCCAGTGTCCATAACACACCCTATCCCTACACCTCCCCAGTAACGCTTGTTTGTTTTGTGACATTAAGAATCTCTTATGATATTTCTCCCACCTAGTCCCATCTTGTTTCCCTTAGGTAGCATAAACATTTTCTCAATATTGTTCTTCCAATCCATAAGCATGGAATGTTTTTCTTTGTGTCTTCCTCAATTTCTTTCATGAGTATTTTATAGTTTTCTGAGTACATATCCTTTGCCTCTTTGGTTAGGTTTATTTCTAGGTATCTTATGGTTGTGAGTACAATTGTAAATGGGATCACCTCCTTAATTTCTCTTTCTTCTGTCTTGCTGTTGGTGTATAGAAATGGAACTGATTTCTCTGCATTGGTTTTATATCCTGACACTTTACTGAATTCCTGTGTGAGTTCTAGCAGTTTCAGAGTGGAGTCTTTTGGGTTTTCCACATAAAGTATCATATCAAGCTGCAAGGAGTGAGAGTTTGACTTCTTCTTTGCCAAGTTGGATGCTTTGTATTTCTTTTTGTTTTCTGAGGCTAGGACGCCTAGTACTATGTTAAATATCAGTGGTGATAGTGGACAGCCCTGCTGTGTTCCTGATCTTCAAGAAAAAGCTCTCAGTTTTTCCCCATTGGGAATGATATTCACTGTGGGTTTTTCATAAATGGCTTTGATGATATTGAGGTATGGGCCCTCTATCATACACAGTGAAGAGTTTTGATCAAGAAAGGACGTTGTACTTTGTCAAATGTTATTCAGCATCTATTTAGAGTATCATATGGTTCTTGTTATTTCTTTTGTTAATGTATTGTATCACATTGATTGGTGGATGTTAAACCAACTTACAGCCCAGGAATAAATCCCACCTGGTCACAGTTAATAATCCTTTTAATGCACTGTTGGATTCTACTGCCTAGTATTTTGGTGAGAATTTTCACATCTGGGTTCATCAAGGATACTGGTCTGTATTTCTCCTTTTTGATGGGGTCTTTCGTTTTAGATCAAGGTCCTGCTGGCCTCATAAAATGAGTTTGGAAGTTCTCCTTCCATTTCTACTTTCTTAGAACAGTTTCAGGAGAATAGGTATTAGTTCTTCTTTAAATGTTCAATAGAAATCCCATGGGAAGCCATCTGGCCCTGAGCTCTTGTTTGTTGAGAGATTTTTGATGACTGCTTCAATCTCCTTACTGGCTATGGGTCTGTTCAGGTTTTCTATTTCTTCCTGGATTGTTTTTGGTAGTTTATCTGTCTCTAGGAATGCATCCATTTCTTCCAGATTGTCACATTTGCTGTTACATAGTTGCTCATAATCTGTTCCAATGATTGTATTTCTTTGGTGTTGGTTGTGATCTCTCCTTTTTCATTCATGGTTTTATTAATTTGGGTCCTTTCTCTTTTTTTTCTTTTGATGAGTCTGGCCAGGGTTTATTAATTGTATTAATTCTTTCAAAGAACCAGCTCCTGGATTCATCGATTTGTTCTACTGCTCTTTTGGTCTCCGTTTCATTGATTTCTGCTCTGATCTTTATGAATTCTCTTCTCTTGCTGGGTTTAGGCTTTCTTTGCTGTTCTTTCTCTAGCTCCTTTAGGTGTAGGGTTAGGCTCTGAAGTTGAGACCTTTCTTGTTTCTTGAGAAAGGCTTGTATCACAATATACTTTCCCCTCAGGACCGCATTTCCTGTGTCCCAAAGGTTTTGAACATTGTGTTTTCATTTCATTTGTTTTCAGGAATTTTTAAAATTCTTCTTTAATTTCCTGGTTGACCCTTTCGTTCTTTAGTAGGATGCTCTTTAGCTTCCATGTATATGAGGTCTTTCCAACTTTCCTCTTGTGATTGGGTGCTAGCTTCAGAGCACTGTCATCTAAAAAGATGCCAGGAATGAGCCCAAGCTTTTGGTACCAGTTGATACCTGATTCATGACGCAGGATGTGATTTCTGGAGCATGTTCCATGTGCACTAGAGAAGAGTGTGTATTCTGTTGCTTTAGGGGAATATTCTGAATATATCTGCGATGTCCATCTGGCCCAGTGTGCCATTTAAGGCCTTTATTTCTTTGATGATCTTTTGCTTGGATGATCTGTCTGTTTCTCTGAGGATGGTGTTAAAGTCCCCTACCATTATTGTATTATTGTCGATATATATCTTTGATTTCATTATTAATTGGTTTATATAACTGGCTGCTCCCATGTTAGGAGCACAGATATTTAAAATTGTTAGATCTTCTTGTTGGACAGACCCTTAAGTGTGATACAGTGTCCTTCCTCATCTGTTAGTATAGTCTTTGGCTTAACATTTAATTTATCTGATATAAGGATTGCCACCCAGCTTTCTTTTGATGTCGACTGGCATGGTCAGTTGTTTTCCACCCCCTCACTTTACCTCTGGAGGTGTCTTTGGGTCTAATATGAGTTTCTTTCAGACATCCTCTCTATGGGTCTTGTTTTTTAATCCATTCAGATACCCTGTGTCTTTTGATTGGGGCATTTAGCCCATTTATATTCAGGGTAACTATGGAAAGATGAATTTGATGCCATTATTGTCTATAAGGTGGCTGTTACTGTATATTGTCTCTGTTCCTTTCTGGTCTGTTACTTTTAGGCTCTCTCTTTGCTTAGAGGGCCCCTTTCAACATTTCTTATAGGGCTGGTTTGGTGTTTCCACATTCTTTTAGTCTTTGTCCTGGAAGCTTTTTATCTGTCCTTCTATTTTCAATGACAGCTTAGCTGGATATAGTATTCTTGGTTGCATATTTTTCTCATTTAGTACTCTGAATATATCATGCCAGTCCATTCTGTCCTGCCAGGTCTCTGTGGATAGGTTTCTGCCAATCTAATATTTCCACCATTGTATGTTAGCAACCTCTTGTCCCAAGCTGCTTTCAGGATTTTCTCTTTGTCATTGAGACTTGTCAGTTTTACTATTAGATAACTGGGTGTTGACCTATTTTTACTGATTTTTAGGGAGGTTCTCTATGCCTCCTGGATTTTGATGTTTGTCCCATCACCAAATTAGGGAAATTCTCTGCTATAATTTGCTCCAATATACCTTCTTCCTTCCTCTTTTTCTTCTTCTTCTGGGATCCCAATTATTCTAATATTGTTTTATCTTATGGTATCACTTATCTCTCAGATTTTCCTCTCAGGGTTCATAGTTGCTGATCTCCCTTTTTCTCAGCTTTTTTCTTCTCCATCATTTGGTCTTCTATATCACGAATTCTCTCTTCTGCCTCATTTATCCTAGCTGTAAGAGCCTCCATTTTTTATTGCACCTCATTAATAGCTTGTTTTAATTTCAACTTGGTTAATATTTAGTTCTTTTGTTTCTCCAGAAAGGGATTCTATAGTATCTTCCATGCTTTTTTCAAGCCCAGCTAGCACTTTGATAATTATCATTCTGAACTCTAGTTCTGACATCTTACTTATGTTCGTATTGATTAGATCCCTAGCCATCAGTACTGCCTCTTGTTCCTCTTTATGAGGTGAGTTTTTCTGCCTTGTCATTTTATGCAGATAAGAATAGATGAATGAGAGAAGAGAATACTAAAAGTGTAGTAATGGCCCCAGGAAAATATACACTAACCAACTGGCAGAGACCTGAAGTGGGAGGGGGGCAAGGAGAAGTAAGGAGAAAAAAAATTTTACATATATATATGACTGACTGTTGAATAGAACAGAGCCACACACTTGATTTTGGGTGTGTTTTGGTCTGTTAGAAGAAACTGCCTCCCAAAATATAAAGGAAATAAAAACTCATATATATATATATATATATATATATATATATATATATGAGTTTTATATATATATAAAAGTGTGTGTGTGTGTATATACACACACAAATATAAGGGTATACATAATGAAGGGATGGAATATGATGGCAAAGATGAAATTTTTTAAATTTATTTTTTATTTTCAGCATAACGGTATTCATTATTTTTGCACCACACCCAGTGCTCCATGCAATCCGTGCCCTCTATTATACCCACCACCTGGTACCCTGACCTCCAAAAGATAAGTAGTATTTGAATTAAAAAAAAAAAAAAAAAAAAAACAAGAGGAAAGAATGTGATCAGGCTGGAGAGTAGAACTAATCCATGCACTAGATTTAAGGTTTATTTTAGTCTGGTAGAAGAAACTATCCCAAATTTTAAAGAAAGAAAAACCTATATGTGTACAAAAAAAATAAGACTAAATACAGTGAAGGGTTAGAATATGACTATAACAACAAACATTTTAAAAGATTTTTTTAAAAGGTATTGATAAGATAAAATAGTTTTGAAAAATTAAAATAGGAAAGAGGAAAATTTTCAAAAATAGAATAAGAAAAAAATTAACTTTGAAAGACTAAGGATCCATGGAGGAAAAAACAAACAAACACACAATAAATTATTTGTGTTGCATTCCCCTCACTTTGGAGTTCCACAGTTCTCATTGATTGGTGAACTTGGTCTTGGGTGGATGTTCTTGTTGATCTTTTGTGGAAGGCCCCTGTTTCAGTGATTCTTAAATGTGTTTGCCCAAGGAGGAATTATACAACCCTTGCCAGGGGCCGGCTAAGTAATCTGCTCAGGTTCAGTCTCAGTAGCTTTTGATTCCTGAACACTATCCATAGAGCTCTGGAGGAAGGAAATGAAAATGGCAGCCTCCCAATCTCTGGCCCAGAGAAGCTGAGAGCTCAGGGTCCCACTCCTCAGTGTGCCCTTAGAGAAAAGCTGTCAAGCACTCCTGTGGGGTCCCACCACACTCTGAGCTCGCCCAGCCTGTGACAGAGCATTTGTATCTCTGGCACACATCCCTGTTTGGAGTCTCCAAATACAGCAGATTCCTGCCACATTCTCCCACATCACTCCTCCCAGAGGAGGAAGGAAGGGGTCTCTTTGGATCTGCCACTTTTGGGTCCCTGCTCAAAGAGCTGTGGTCCGACTGTGCCTTGGATCATGGTTTAAGGTAACCCCAAGCTAAAAGCGCACTCCTTGGTTCTGTCTCTTTAGCCAGCCTCCCTGCTGTGATACCTGGGAGCTCTGTCACACTCAGACACCCACAACTGTTTTGTGACCCCGTGGGACCCGAGGCCACACTGTCCCCATGAGGGCTCTACCCCCGCTTAGCTTCTGGAGCACCTGTCCCTCAGTGGAGCACACTTCTAAAAGTTTTGATTTTGTGCTCCACCACTCCACTGCCTCCTGGGAGCTGGCCCCTCCCCCTGCATTTTATCTTCCCGTCTCTTCAGATACACCTCACCACACGTCCTACCTTTGGGAAAGTGGACAATTTTCTGTTCCTAGAATTGTTGCTCTTCTTCTCTTCTATCTCCTGTTGAGTTTGTAGATGTTCAGAATGGTTTGATAACTATCTAGCTGAATTCCTGGGACCTAATGCTATTTCAGTTTCCTAATCCTCTGCCATCTTGCTTCCTCCCTCCCATATTTTTATTTTTATGTATGGAATAATTTATAGTAATATAATGAGTTGAAAATACTGGAGTCTATGTTCTCAAGGAATATATTGAATTCTAGTTTAAGTTTCTTATAACAATGTATTTTTATAGTTTTTGGTAACAATGTAATACTGTCCTCCTAAGATGAGCTGACATGTGTTCCCTCCTCTTCTAATTTGTGGAGGAGTTTTTGTAGAATTAGCATTGTTTCATCTTTAAATATCTAGTCCAGTTTGCCAATAACACCATCTGGGACTTGAGTGTTCTTTTTATTTCTTCTACTTCTTCCTGGCCTTCTTCCTCTTCCTGCTCTTCCTCATCTTCCTCCTTCCTCTCTCTCTCTTTCTTTAAATTGAAGTATAGATGACATACAAGATTAGTTCAGGTATGCAATATAGTGATTCAAGTTTATATGTCATGCTCACCATGAGTGTAGCTATCATCTGTTCCCTTATGATGCTATTATAATAGCAGTAACTATATTCCCTATGCTTTGTCTTTTATCCCTATGACTTATTCATTCCACAACTAGAAGCCAATATCTCCCTTTCCCTGAACCCATCCCTTCCCCATTCCCACCAGTTAGTTCTCTGTCTTTATCGTTCTCTTTCTGCACTTTGTTTTTACCTTTTTTTTAGATTCCACATAAGTGAAATCATATATTGTTTGTCTTTCTCTGATTTATTTCATTTAGCATAATATCCTCTAGGTCCATTATTATTAAGTGGGAAGAACCCATTCTATTTACAGCTGAGTAATATACCTATGTGTGTGTGTGTGTGTGTGTGTGTATCATATATCACATCTTCTTTATCATTTATCTATCAATGGATACTTGAGTTGTTTCCATATCTTGGTTACTGTATATAATGTTACAGTAAACATACAGGAGCATATATCTTCTCAAATTAGTGTTTTCCTTTTCTTTGGGTAAGTACCCATTAGTGGAATTACTGGATCATATGTTATTTCAGTTTTTAATTTTTTGTTTTTGTTTAAATTATAGTTTGCCAACATGCAGTGTAAAAATAGTTTCAGATGTTCCTCCATACTACTTTCCACAATGGCTGCACCAATTTACATTTTCACCTACAGTGCATGAGGGCTTCTTTTTTTCCACATCCATAGCAGAACTTGCTACTCCTTGTTTTTTATTCTAGCTATTTGACTGGTATAATGCGAAATCTCATTGTGGTTTTGACTTGCATTTTCCAAATGAGTATCTTTTCATAAGTATATTTGATGTCTGTATGTTATTTTCAGAAAAAAAAAATGCTTATACAGGTCCTCAGCCCATTTTTTTCTTTGGATTAGTTGTTTAGTTGTTGAGTTGTACACATTCTTTATTTATTTTGGGTATTACCTCCTTGTTGGATGTGTCATTTGAAAATATCTTCTCTCATTCAGATTGCCTTTTCTTTTTAGTGATCATTTCCTTTGCTGTGCAAAATGTTTTTATTTTGCTGTTGTCCCAATAATTTATTTTTGCTTTTGTTTCCCTTGCCTGAGGAGATCTGTCTCAAAAAAAAAAAAATGATACCAAAATTGAAGTAAAAAATTTACTGCTCATGTTTTCTTTTATGAGTTTTATTATTTCAGGACTCATATTTAGGTCTTCGACCCATTTTGAGTTTATTTTGTGTATTGTGAAAGAAAGTGGTCCAGTTTCATTCTTTTTCATGTGGATGTCAGTTTCCCAGGACTATTTACTGAAAATACAGTATTTTCCCCTATTGTATATTCTTGCCTTCTTTCTTATAAATTAATTGACCATATATGCATGGCTTTATTTGTAGGCTCTTTATCCTGTTCTATTCATCTATGTGTATATTTTTGTATCAGTACTATACTGTTTGGCTACTCCTTTTCTGTAGTATAACTTGAAATCTGCCATTGTGATAGATTCATTTTGTTCTCTTTTAAGATTCTTTTGACTATTTATGGTCTTTTGTGGTTCCATAGAAATTTTAAGATATGTTCTAGTTCTGTGAAAAATGATGTTGGAATTGTGATAGGGAATACATGAAATCTGTAGATTGCTTTGGGTAGTATGGAGATTTAAAATACATCTATTAATTTATCTAATCCATGATCATAGACTATCTTTCCATTTGTATCATCTTCAATTTCATTCATCAGTGTTTCATAGTTTTTATTATACTGGTTTTTAACATCCTTGGTTAAGCTTATTTACTCTTTTTGGTGCAATTGTAAATGGCATTGTTTTTCTCTTTTTTCTTTTTTTAAGATTTTATTGATTTATTTGACAGAGAGACAGACAGTGAGAGAGGGAACACAAACAGGGGAAGTGGGAGAGAGACAAGTGGGCCTCCCATTGAGCTAGGAGCTCTATGAGGTGCTCTATCCTAGCACAGTGGGATCATGACCCAAGCAGAAGGCAGATGCTTAACTGACTGAGCCACACTTCCTGTTCTTTTTCTTTTTTTTCTTTTTATTGAAGTTCAAGTTAGTTAAAATATAAGGTAATATTGGTTTCAGGCATAGAATTTAGTGATTCATCACTTGCATAAAACAAATGCCCTCTTTAATGCCCATCACACATTGTTTTATTCCCCCACCCACCCACCTTCCCTCCAGCAAACCTCAGTTTGTTCTCTATAGTTAAGAGTCTCTTATGGTTTGCATCCCTCTCTTTTTTATCTTACTTTTCCTTCCCTTCCTCTATATTCATGTACTTTGTGTCTTAAATTCCACATATGAATGAAACCATATATTTGTCTTTCTCTGACTGACTTATTTCACTTAGCGTAATACACTCTACATCCTTTTTGGTGCAGTTGTGAATATGATTGTTTTTCTTAATTTCTCTTTCTGCTAATTTGGTATTACTGTGTGGAAACACAATCAACTTCTGTGTATTAATTTTGTATTGTCTAACTTTACTGATTTAATTTTAATATTTTTGTGGCACCTTGGGGTTTTATATATATGTAGTATATATCTACAAAGTGACAGTTTTTTTTTTTTCTTACCAATATGAATGACTTTTATTTCTTTTTCTTGTTTAATTGCTATAGCTAGAACATCCGGTACTATGTTGAATCCACGTGGTGAGAGTGGACATCCTTGTCTTGTTTTGATTTTAGAGAAAAAGCTTTCAGCTTTTCACCATCGAGTATGATGTTATTTGTGGGTTTTTCATATATGGCCTTTATTATGTTGAGGTATGTTCCTTTTAAGCCCACTATATTGAGTGTTTTCATCATGAACAAACTTTTAATTCTGTCAGATGCTTTTTCTGCATATATTCAGTTGATTATATAACTTTTATCCTTCCCTCTGTTAATGTGATGTATCACATGGGCTGGTTTTCAAATATTAAATCATCCTTCCATCCCTGGAATAAATCGCACTTGTTCATGGAATGATTCTTTTAATGTCTTGTTGGATTTGGTCTGCTAATAATTTATTGAGGATTTTTATGTCTATGTTCATCAGAGAAATTGGTCTATAATTCTCTTTTTTTGTGGTGCCATTATCTGGTTTGGGTATCAGATTAATGCTAGACTCTTAGAATGTATTTGAAGTTTTTCTTCTATTTTTTAGATTGGTTTGGAAAGAACAGGTATTGAGCCTTTTTAAAATGTTTGGTAGAATTCTTCTGTGAAGCCATCTGGTTCTGGATTTTTGTTTGTTGGAAGTTTTTGTTTTTGTTTTAAATAATTCAGTTTTGTGGGTCACCTGGGTGGCTCAGTGGGTTAAGCCTTTGCCTTTGGTTCTGCCTTCAGCTCAGGTCATGAGCTGGTCCTGGGATTGGGCCCTGTACTGGGCTCTCTGCTCAGCAGAGAGCCTTCCTCCCCCTCTCTGTCTGCCTACTTGTGATCTCTCTCTGTGAAATAAATAAATAGCATCTTTAAAAATATAAATTCAATTTTGTTAGTAATTAATCTGTTCATATTTTGTTTCTTTCTGATTGTGTTTTAGAAAATGGTATGTTTCTAGGATATCATCCATTTCTTCTAGATTATCCAATTTGTTGACATCTAATTTTTCATAATAATGTCTTATAACTCTATGTATTTTGTTGTGACAATTGCTAATGTTTTCTCTTTTATTTCTGATTTTGAGTCCTGTTTTTTTCTTGATGAGTCTACCTAAATTGTTTTAATTACTTATCTCTTCAAAGAACTAGCTCTTGGTTTCACTGATCTTTTATATTGTTTTTTGGTCTCTATTTCATTTAGTAGAATTATTTATTATTATTTATTTCCTTCCTCCTATTCACCTTGGGTTTGCCTTGTTCTCCTTTTCTCTAGTTCCTTTAGGTAAAAGATTAGACTATTTATTTGAGATTTTTCTTGTTTCTAATTTCTGTATTGCTATAAATTTCCCTCTTAGAATTTCTTTTGCTATGTCCCAAAGATTTTGGACTATTATGCTTTCATTTGTATTTGTCTTTTTTTTTTCCTTTTAATCTCTTCTTTGGTTTATTTGTTGACTCATTGGTCATTTAGTAGAGTTTGAGTGTTCTGAAATAAAATTTTTTGAAAGTTTTAAACTATAAATTCAATTTTCTTATATCAGATTATGAGGTTATATATTTCATCTGATGTGAGCATTGGTTAGTAATACAAATATTTTCATAGTAGGGCAGTTTGTAATAGTCCAAGAAATAAGAAACCCAAATATCCATCAGTAGTACAATGGATATATAAATTGTGCGATAATCATATGAAGAGATACTATATAATCGGGAGAACAAATATGTGATTGCCATAAAAGCTATGTGTCTGAATATCCCAAGCATAACATTAAATAAAAGACAAACACAGAAGAGTATATTTGCATTACTCTATTTGTATTGCTTAAAACTGACTACACTAATTTGTACTGTTAAATATTAGGATATTATTTTTCTGGAGAAGGAAGTGACTGTGAAAGGCCATGATGAATGCCTCTGAGACCTAATAATATATTTCTTGATCAGTTTTCTGGTTATAAAAATGTGCTCAATTTTTGAAAATCATTGAATTGTATACTTTGAGAAATTACCTCTATATACTTTAGTTTTTAATAATTGTAAAATGTATGTTTAAAAAAGCTTGTTTCTATGTGTGTATGAGTTACCCTTCAGGCATCCCAAAAAGTTGCTTAATAAAAGTTGAGAGTATGATTGAAAAAGAGTTCTAAGTGTTCATGATTACAGAACATGAACTCATCATATACATTGAATAGGATGACTTAGGAAAATCATTTATGCAGAATTATAAAGAATTAATTTTTATCATTTAATCAATTTGCTCTATTACTTATCATCTCTCTCCCTCTGTACATGTGTGTGATATTTTTTTCTACCCTATTAAATGTCCAGAAATTTTAATTCATACCATTATAGCCTTACCTGATCTACCAATCAAAAAATTCTATCCAACTATTTTAACTAGTAATGAAACAAGTTTGGGATAATCATATTTTTCCAGAATCTAGAAAAGCTCATACTAATCACCACTCCTTTCCTAGCTAACCATATGAATCTGTATGGAAATTTATCTCTAGGTTATGTCAGGACTTTTACTTATTCTTCTTCCTCCCTGTTCTAACAATTTGTATTTCACAGAATCCAGTAACTTGTCCTGCCCACATTTTTGGTATATGGATATTTTGGCCCCCGTATCAGATTCCTGATACCAGTTTTAATCTCTATCATTAATTAGGGATATTTGCATTTTAATAATCATAATTGCAAATTATTTTTGTACTTTAAGTTATCATTCATTTATTCTGGAAAATTGAATTTATCTGAAGTTACTAAATAACTTCTTACTCCATCCTTGATTTTTTTAAGTCAATAGTTATCATATTCATTTTACTTTACCTTATTAAAGGAGTCTCTTCCTCATGTGAGAGTACAGAAGCCAATAAAATTGAGAGGTGATACATATTCTGGTATTTATTAACATGGCATCATCTATTGCTAAGCAGTAGACTTTTTCTTTTATGTGTTTTTTATTGTATTTATAAATTTGAGTGCTTTATAAAAAAATTACCCTTGGTATTTTTAGAAGACCAAATTCATTTCAGTTTTTTGTCTTTATGACAATTTACTACCTTTATGTCATTCTTTTGTGTTTTTTGTGTATGTTGCCTTTATTTCTAAGATACCTCTAGGTGATCATAAAATTGTATGTGAGAAGCAATAGTGTTTATAAAAAGAAAATAGCTTTATCATGAGCAAGAGATATAGTTGTGAGATTTGGCTTTGCTACTCAATGACCTTGATTTAATCCCTTAATTTCTCTGAGAATCAATTACTTCATTTATTAGTAGTAAATTTTTATGTATATGTAAATACATATATATTTGATAATTTTATATATATATATATATAGCATCATTTAAGGAATAAATCTATATGTAACATAAACCATCATACAGTATATATGCTTATACAACATAAAGTGCATATAATATATAATGTGCACATACTTTATAAGAACAGCTTATTTACTTAATAATATCCTAATTATTAAATTGAAATTAAGTTTCAGTTTTTCTCCTTTCACACTCTTATACTGGTAGCCATTTACTTTCTCTTTCAGAGACCATGTTTTCTGAAATATTTGGAAATCTCTTTGACTAGTGTCTATCATTTAGGTTGTCTACACCCAGACTTTACTTCTTAGATTATTATAAACTCTGAGATGACATGGGCACTTTCTCCTTGAATGCCTGTCACTTCCATTTCACCAAGCAGTTTTTCCTTGTTAGTGAAAACTAATTTCAGAGTAGCAGTTGTTTCCATTGACTCTTTAGCCTTTTGATTACTGAAATTGTCAGGAAGGAAAGTCTAGAATTTATCAGATTTTTCTTTTAGCAGAGACTACCAATAGCCATTGGGATAATAAGTCCCCTACTGCCACTCACTACTGTAGTCTGGACACAAGGTATATATGTGTCCTTCATTACACATCTTTCAGAACTGATGACCTACTGCCTTAGTGGTTTAGTCGACTTCTTGAGTGTAATTATTTGTATTCTCTTCTTTCATACTATCATGATCCTCTCCTCTAAGAAAATACTCAAGTTGTTAAATTTTTGTTTATACATTCTTCTTAATTATCTCCCTCTATTTTTGTTAAGCTTGTTTCTTTTCAGTATTTTAGTCCCACAGATACTATTGAACTTAAAGTTCAGGAGATTGAATTTTCTTCATTTTGCTAAGATGTTTATAAATATATTATTAATTATTCCCATACTAATTTATTACCAACACTATGTCCACATTATGGAAAGAGTTGCATCTACCTAATCTCTATTTTTAATGCTATTGATCATCTCAAACATTATGTTTGTCATTCTTGGTAGTTCCTGCTCCTGTATATAGTTTACATTTTAGTATATCTCTGCACATTTGTCCCTTTAAACTACAACTTCAGTTTTTTATTAAAAAAAAAAAAATTTGCCTTTCTGCCGAACTCACCTTTTTAATCTTCATAAATTTCCCTCTATTCTTTGTCATATATCCATTTTTTTATATCATAAATAATACAGAATTATGTTTAGTGGCCAATTGCATATTTACCCTAAGTTCCTTCTCTTTTTAAACAATTACCTCCCAATGAAAAAAAAAATCTACATTTCCATTTCCTACTTATAAGTCCAAAGCTGCTAGAATAGCATTTCAGAGTATAATCAGTGGATCACAACTATCATGAAAAGCAGTACTCAAAAATGTTTCTGTGGCTACAGAAGCTGAGAAACAATGAAAAGTATATCCCCATTTTGTAGATTTGTATGTCCAGAATAAAAATGCAGAGGTATCCTTCATTCAATACAAAAAATTAAAAAAAAAAAAAGTTTAACCTAGCATTTTCAATGTATTTGGAAATCTATTACAGAATATCTATTAACAAACTAAGAGGCATATTTTATTTATTATAATACATGAAATGTATTGAATATATAAGAAATTATATTAAGGAAAATATAAGTTCAACAAATTATTCATTCATTCATTATTATTTTTTAATAAAGACTAACATTGAGTGAGCATTTACATCCACCTACACTGTTCTAAGTAATTTCTAAAATTTCATGAATCCCCTGTGATAGGGTTGTCACATAAAATAAAGGACACTCAGTTAAATTTAAATTTCAGATTAAAAAAATAATTTTAGTAAAATTAGGTCCTATGCAATCTTTTTGACATCTCTAAGTAATTTTAATTCCCGTGTAATTAACACACAGTGTTCTATTAGTTTAAAGTGTAAATATGGTGTATAATATGGTGATTCAAAAATTCTATACATTACTCAGTGTTCATCCTGATAAGTGTAGTCTTAATCCCCTTCACCTAGTTTGCCCATCCTCCACCCACCTTCCCTCTGGTAACCATTTGTACTTTATAGTTGAGTCTGGTTTTTTGGTTTGTCTTTTTTTCTTTGTTCATTTCCTTTGTTACTTAAATGTCACATGAGTGAACTCTTGTAGCATTTGTTTTTCTCTGGTTTATTTGCTTAGCTTTATGCTCTTTAGATGCAACCATGTCATTGCAAATGACAAGATTTCCTTCTTTTTATGGCTGAATAATATTCCATTGTTTATATCTACCACCTCTTCTTTATCCATTCATCAATCAGTGTATACTTGGGTTGCTTCCATAATTTGGCTACTATAAATAATGCTGTAATAAACATAGAGTTGCATATATCCCTTAGAATTAGTGTTTCAAAAATATATGTTTATAAAAAATAAAAAATTATATTAAAAAAAAAAGAATTAGTGTTTCATAATCTTTGGATAAATAACCTGTAGTGTATTTCTGGGATTATAGAGTTATTCCATTTTTAACTTTTTGAGGAATATTCATATTCTTTTCCATAGTGGCTACACCAATTTACATTCCCACCAACACTTCATAATGGCTCATTTTCTTCCCATCGTTGAAAACAACAGTTTATTTTTTACTTTTTTTGACATGATATCTTTTATAGTTTCCATTTGCATTTTCCTGATGTTGAGTGATGTTGAGCATCTTTCCATGTGTCTGTTGTCCATCTGGATATCTTTGGAGAAATATCTCTTAATGTCTTCTGCCTATTTTTAATTGTATTATTTGGTTTTTGGGGGTTGAGTTGTATAAGTTAATTATATATTTTGGATACTAACACTTTATCAGATATGTCAGTTGCAAATATCTTCTCCCATTCTGCAGGTTTTTTTGTTTTAGTTTTGTTGATTGTTTCCTTCACTGTGAAGAAACTTTTTATTTTGGTGTAGTCCCAATAGTTCATTTTTGTTTTTATTTTCCCCACCTTAGGAGACATATCTAGAAAAATGTTGCTAGAAATGTTGTCAAAGAAATTACTGCCTGTGCTCTCTTCAATAGTTTTCATGGTTTTAGGCTTCACATTTAAGACATTTGTTTTTAATTCATTTTGCATTTATTTTTGAATATGGTAAAAGAAAGTGATCCAGTTTAATTCTTTTGCACATAACTGTCTGGTTTTCCCAATATCATTTGCTGAAGAAATTGTCTTTTTCCCATTATATATTAATCTTACTTTGTTGAAGATTAATTAACCATATAATTATGGGTTTATTTCTGGGTTTTTTATTCCATTCTATTGATCAGGGTGTCTGTTTTTATGCCACTACCATATTGTTGAAATTACTACTACTTTGTAATATGAAGTGATACCTCCAGTTTGTTTTTCTTTGTCAAGATTGTTTGAGCTATTCAGGGATTTCTGTGGTTCCATACAAATTTTAGGATTGTTTGTTCTAGTTCTGAGTAGTACAGACATTTTGATAATATTTGTTGTTCCAACACATAAGCATGGAATGTCTTTCCATTCCTTTGTGTCATCTTCAATTTCTTTCATCAGGGTTTTACAGTTTTTAGAGTATAGGTCTTTCACCTATTTGGTTAGATTTATTCCTATATATCTTATTATCTTTGGTATAATTAGAAGTGTGGTTGTTTTCTTAATTTCTCTTTCTGCTTCTTAATTGTTAGTATAAATAAATGCAATGGATATTTGTACATTGATTTTTGTATCCTACAACCTTACCAAATTCACAGATCAGTTCTAATACTTTTTTTGTGTGTGAAGGTTTTGGAGTTTTCTGAATATAGTGTCATATCATCTGCAGATAGTGAAAATTTTACTTCTTCCTTTCTGATTCAGATGGCTTGTATTTCTTTTTGTTGTATGATTGCTGTGGCTAGGACTTCCAGTAGTATGTTGACTAAAAGTGGTGAGAGTGGACATCCTTGTCTTATTTCTGACCTTAGAGGAAAAACTCTCAATTTTTCCCCTTTGTGTATGATGTTAGATGTTGGTTTTTCAGTTAGGCTTTATTATGCTGAGATATGTTCTGTCTAAACCTACTTTATTAAGTTTTTGGTTTTTTTTTTTAAAATCATGAATGGATGATGAAGAGTTATATTTGTTGAATACTTTTTCTGCATCTATTGAAATGATCATGTGGTTTTCAACCTTTCTCTTATTGATATGCTATGTCATATTGATTGATCTGCAAATATTGAACCACCATTGCATCCTGGGAATGAATCCCTCTTGATCATGGTGAATTATTTTTTAAATGTATTTTTTGATTCATTTTGCTAAAATTTTGTTGACGATTTTTGCATCTGTGTTCATCAGAGATATTTGCTGGTAGCTCTTGTGTTTATGGTGGGGGGAGGGCAGTATCTTTATCTGGTTTTGTTATCAGGGTAATACTGACCTCATAGAATGAATTTGGAAAATTTCCTTACTCTTCTATTTTTTTGCAATAGTTTGAGAAGAATAGGCATTAATTCTTCTTTAAATGTGTGGTAGAATTCAACTGTGAGCCATCTGGTCCTGGACTTTTATTTGTTGGGAATTTTTTGATTATCGATTTAATTTCATTGCTGGTAATCAATCTGTTCATATTTTTTAAATATCTTCCTGCTTCAGTTTGGGTAGGTTATTTGTTTCTAGAAATTTATCAATCTCTTCTAAATTGTCCAGTTATAAATAGGCATATAATTTTTATAATAATCTCTTATAATCCTTTGTATTTCTGTGGTGTCCATTGTTATTTTTCTTCTTTCATTTGTGACTTTTTTTGTATCCCACACCTCCCCACACTCTTTTAATGAGTCTGTTTACAGGTTTATAGGTTTTGTTGCTCTTTAAAAAAAAAAAAAAAAAGCTCCTGGTTTCACTCATCTGTTCTATTTTTTTTTGTGTTTGTTTTTAGTTTATCATTTATTTCTGCTCTAATCTTTATTATTTCCTTCTTTCTGCTGATTTTGTGTTTTGTCCTTATTTTTCTAGCCCCCTTAGGTGTGAGGTTATTTGTTTATTTGTGATTTTTTCTTGCTTTTGGAGGTAGGCCTATATTGCTATAAAGTTCCCTCTTAAAACAGCTTTTGCTGTATCCCAAAGATTTTGGATCATTGTGTTTTCATTTTCATTCTCTCCACACAATTTTTTATTTCCTTTTTAATTTCTTGTTTGACCTAGTCATTGTTTAGTAGTATGTAACTTAACATGCATGAATTTGTGCTCTTCCCAGATTTTTTCTTGTGATTTATTTAAAGTTTTATAATGTTGTAGCCAGAAAAGATGCATGGTATGGCTTTTGATAGTTTTGAGTTTGTTGAGACTTGCCTTATGGCCTACAATGTGATCTAACCTTAAAAAATATTCCATGAGTAGTTAAAGAATATGTATTCTGCCATTTTAGAATGGAATGCTCTGAATATAATTGTTAAATTCATTTGGTTCAGTGTGTCACTCAATGTCACTCTTTCCTTGTTGATTTTCTTCTTTTGATAATCTATCTCTTGATTCAAGTGAAGTGTTAAAGTCATCATCTGCTTTTATCTTATTACTCTCAATTAGTTCCTTAATATGTTATTAATTATTTTATGTGTTTGGGGCCTCCCATGCTGGGTGCATAAATATTTATGATTGTTCTATCTTATATTGGATTGTTCTCTTTATTATTCTATAGTGTCTTTTGTCTCTTATTACAGTTTTTGTTTTAAAGTCTGTTTTGTCTGATATTAGTATTGCTACCTAGCTTTTTTTTTTTTTTTACATTTATTTGCATGGTAAATATTTTTATCCCCTTACTGTCCTACTGCATGTGTCTTTAGGTATGAAATGAGTCTTTTGTAGGCAGTGTATAAATGAGTCTCTCTCTCTCTTTCTTTATTTTTTTTCTTAATCCATTTGGTCACCCTATGTCTTTTGATTTAGTTTTTAGTACATTTACATTCAAACTGATTGATAGGTAGGTATCAATTACCATTTTGTTATTTGTTTTGTGGTTATTTTTATAGATCTTCTCTGATCCTTTCTTTTCTTGCTCTCTTCCCTAATGGTTTGCTGGCTTTCTTTAGTGATATACTTGGATTCCTTTCTCTTTTTTGTGTGTAACTATTATTGGGTTTTGATTTGTGGTTAACATTAGATTTGTATGTAACATTTTCTGCGTATAGTAGTCTATATTAAGTTGTTGACCACATAATTTTGAACCTTCTCTTTATTTCTCATTCCACACCCCCACATTTTAGGCATATGATGTCTTACTTTACATCCTTTTATGAATCCCTCAACTGATTTTTACAGATATAATAATTTTTACTGTTTTGTGCTTCCTACTCTTCCTACTCTGTACACATGGTCTTCACTTTCCACTCAGAGTCCCCTTTAACATTTCTTGTAGAGGTGGTTTAGTGATTATGAACTCCTTTAGCTTTAAAAAAAAAAAAAAAAAAAAACAACTCTGTATCTCTCCTTCTATTCTGAATGATAGCCATGCTGGACCGAGTATTCATGACTGCAGATATAATTTCCTTTTAGCCTTCCAATATATTATGCCACTCCTTTCTGGCCTACAAAGTCTCTGCTGAAAAATTCTCTGTAAGCTTTATGGGGTTTCCCTTGTATGTAACTGTCTTCTTTTGCTGCTTTTAAATTTCTCTGTCAGTAATTTTCCCATTTTAATTACTATGTATCTTGGTGTGGACCTCCTTGGGTTGATTTTCTTAAGGATTTTTGTGCCTCCTGAATCTGGATAGCCATTCCATTCCCCAGATTAGAGAAGTTTTCAGATATCATTTCTTAAATAAATTGTCTGCCCCTTTTCTCTCTTCTTCCTTTTCTGGGATCCCTATAATGCAAATGTTATTTCACTTGATGGAGTCACTGAGTTCCCTAAGTCTGTTCCCATATACATGCTTTTTATTTTTACCTCTCACCTGCTCAACATGATTACTTTCCATTACTCTGTCCTCCAGGTTGTTAATTCATTTCTCTGTTTCTTCCAGCCTCTAATTTATTCTATTTATTGTTTATTTAACTACATTTATTGTGTTCTTACTCTCTGATGGGTTCTCTTTTGTCTCTTTTTAAGAGTCTCACTGATGTCCTCCATTCCTTTCTCAAGTCCAGTGAGTATCTTTATGATTATCACTTTAGATTGGGCATATTTAAATCCATTTCTCTTAGATCTCTTACTATGTTTTGTCCTATTCTTTTATTTGGGACATATTCACCTCTCAAAGAGGGGATTCTTTAATGCCATGCAGTGTATTATCACCTTTTTGCCAGAACCCAGAGCTTCAGGGATAAACCAAATGTGTGTTGCATGAGTCCTGATGTTGTGTTTTGGCTGCTTTTTCCTTCAGTCCAGTCATCTGCAGTGTCTCTTTACCTTTTGTGGGTAGTTTTTTGTCCCTATGGTGTTAGTGGACTTGTCTGGGGCAGACCTGGGCTTGAGTTGAGTCTGCCACCAGGCATGTGCCAGAGATGCAGTAGTACCAAATTGCAGGGCACTTTCCCTGTTGTCTCCTGAGAAGTTTTCACTGGTGGATGAGGCTTGCAGTGAGACTCACTCTGTGCTCCTAGCCTCCCGCCCCCCGGGGCAGCCACCCGACTCTCATTTGTAGTTATCTTCCCTTTGCTCCAGAGCAGGAGTCACTTTGGAGTGATGCCGTATACTACTGGGGCTGCTTGCACACTGCCAGGCTTGTGGACCTGGTTTGAATGGGCTCTGTTCAAGAGTGTATGGAGAGAATGTACCCCCATTGCCAGGATCATGCCTGCCAGGGTGGCGTGTGGAGTTTTAACAAGGTGTGCCATTCAGCTTACAAAATGAGACCTGCTAGTGCCACTGCTTTCACTGGGGCCAGGCATGGATCTGCAAAGTGTGTGGGGTGGAGTGTGCAATTTTAACAAGGTATGTGCTTGTCTTCTGCAGGATTTGGCTTGCAGTTGCTAACAGGACCCAGACTTCTTAAAGTATGCAGGTGGGGAGAGGTGGTTTGAGCAAGGTTTGTGCTGGTTTTCTGGTGGTGGGGGGGGGGGGTGAGATTCCCATTACTGGGACTGAGGCAAGAGTGGATGGAAATGGTAGATCCATAAAAGAATAGAACTGGCACAAAGCTGGAAAGAACTTGGTGTAAGCAAGTTAGGTAGTGAATGCTGGCACTGCATTGGTCCCTGCAGGTGGCCCTATGTTTATGCTGGGGCAGGAGAACAGATGGCATCTTCTAGTTTCTTTGTTCCTAGAAGAGTTTTGCTGTGAACTCGGCCCATCTGGGACACACTCTGAGATAAGTAAATAACACTCTTTCCCCATATGTCTTAAGCATTTTTCAAAGGGCTGCTTCTATGTTGTATGTCTGTGGGCTCTTTGTTGTGCTGTTGGTTTAAGGGTAGGAACTCAGCTTCCTATTGCCCTCTGGGATCTCCCAGAGCTAAGCCTGCTGATTTTAAAAATCCAGACTTTAAATTCCTCTGGTAGTAATAACTCACAAAATTTGGTACCTCTGGTCTTCAAAGTCAGATGTTATGGGGTTTCATCTTCCCCATGTAGGTTCCCCAGTGTGATAATCTATTTCTTACCCTTCTCCATGCCCATAGTTTCCTACCTCCTGTGTATGGCTAATGGGAGCATTTAGCTGTCCACCATGTCTCTATACTTCCTATCCTTTTCTGTGGCCTGATTTCTACTTTTAGTTTGTTCTTCCAGTTTTCAGGGTAATTACACTGATGTGAGTGTTATCTATTTGGATCCATGGGATGAGGTGAATTAAGGTCCTCCTACTCTGTCCTTTACCCAGACAATTCAACAAATATTTACTGAGCACTTACTATTTGTCAGCATTCTTCTTGTCAGAAGATATAGTCATGGAAACAGAACGTAAAATTACCTGTCATCATTTTTGTAGGGAAGAGACAGTAAGTTAAATACACTGTTAGTATTGTAAATAATAAAGAGAAAAACTAATCAAGAGCAGGATTTATATCATTTACTAATGGGAGGCAAGCTTTAAGTTTTAGATAGGGAAACCTCACCTAGAAAGTAACTACTGAATAACTATCTAAAGGTAGTAAAGGAGTTAGTCTTATAGATCTATAGGAAAGAAAGTTCTAGGCATGGGGACTTGTATATTAAAGGCCTTGAGGCAAGCTGCCCAGCTTATTCAGTGAACAGTAAAGAAGGCCAGAGTGTCCGGAGAAGAAAAGATAGAGAATACCAGGAAACAAAGGTGGAGTGGTAACAAGACCTTATCCTTTACTGAATAAAATATGGCAAACCATCAGAGGTGACTGAATACAGTGACATGGTTTGACACTTTTAACAGAATCACTTTGGCTGTTCCACTGAGGTCAAATAACATCAGGAAAGAGCGTAAGTAGGAAAATATGGAGATTTACAGAAAAAAACTAGGGAGAGATTATTATAATGCTTTGGACCAGAACCATACCACTTGTTAAATTCTAGGTGCATTTCAAAGGTAGAGTTTCAATTCTATTTTTATTTTGTTGTGTTGGTGGGCTGCTACTAATTTTGTGTGCCTTCTACTGAACAACAAGGACAGGAGTTGATATCCCACCAACAATGATAACCAAGACTATAGGAGAAGCTGGTACCCTGAGGCAGGGATAGAGATATCAGGAACAAATTTTTTGTTTTCTATTTTTTATTTTTTATTGAAGTTTAATTGACATTAAATATCCTATTAATTTCAAGTGTGCATAATAGTGTTTATATGTTACAAAAAAATCCTAGGATAAGTCTGATTGCCATTTGTAACTATAGAGAGATATTACAATATTGTTGACTCTGTTTCTTATACACTACATCCTCATAACTTAATTATCTTATAACTGGAAGTTTTTACTTCATAATCCCCTTTACTTATTTCAACCACTTTCTAAACCCTTCCCCTTCTGGTAAACCAACAGTTTCCAATATCTGAGTCATTTTCTGTTTGGTTATGCTTTTTAAATTCTACACATAAGTGAAATCATATAGTATTGTCTTATTTCCCTTAGCATAATATCATTTGGGTCCATCCATGTTCCTTCAATTTAGACTTTATTCATTCCTTTTTTCTAGCTCTTTTGGTACAAGTTATCTCAAAATTTTCTTGCTTTTTGAAGTAGGCCTGTATTGCTATAAACTTTTCTCTTAGAATTGCTTCTGTGGCATCCTGTAGATTTTGAACCATTGTTTTCATTTTCATTGTCTGCATGCATTTAAAATGTTTTTTGTTTCCTTGTTGACCCTTTCATTCTTTAATAGCATGTTGCTTAGGTTTCCTGTATTTGTAATTTCTAGATTTTTTAATTTCTTTTTTCTTGTTATTTTTATTTCTTGTTTCTTCCCATTGTGGTCAAAAAAGGTCCTTGATATTATTTCATCTCAGACTTTTATTTTGGACAGATTTTTAAATTATTGATTTAATTTTATTACTTCTAATTTATTCATATTTTCTATTTATGTAATTCAGTCTTGGAAGATTGTCTGTTTCTAGTAATTTGTCCATTTCTTCTAAATTTAGCAATTTGTTAGCATATAATTAAAGCAGTCTCTTATGATCCTTTGTATTTCTGTGATATCAGTTGAAACTTATTTCAGATTTTATTCATTGGGGCCCCTTTGTCCCCTCTTGATGTGTCTAGCTAAAGGTTTGTCAGTTTCTTCTTTCAAAGAACTAGCTTTTAGTTTCATGGATCTTTTCTATTGCTATGTTAGTCTGTATTTCATTTGTTTCTGCTCTAATCTTTTTATTTCCTCCTCTTACTAATTTTGGCCTTTTTCTTTTACTAGTTCCTTTAGGTATAAAGTTGGAATTATTTGCAGATTTTTCTTATTTCTTCAATTAGTCTTGTATTGCTATGAAGTTCCTTCTTAGAACTGCTTTTGTTGCATCTCATAGTCTTTCCATTTTCACTCATCTCAAAATTTTAAAATTTCCTTCTTTGATTTCATCATTAAACCATTGGTTGTTTAGTAATATGTTCTTTACAGACCCTGTTCTTGTGTTTTTCCTAGTTTTCTTATAATTGATTATTTCATACTCTTGTTGGAAAAGATGCTTGGTATGATTTCAGTCTTCTTGAATTTATTAAGTCTTGTGTGTGTTAACATATGACCAATCTTGCAGAATGTTCCATATGTGTTGAAAAGAATGGATATTTTGCAGTTTGGGAATGAAATGTTCTATATATTAAATCTATCTGGTCTAATGTGTCATTTAAGGCTATAGCATCCTTAGTGATTTTTGATGTGGATGATCTATGCCACTGATTTAAGTGGGGCATTATAGTCTGTCTCTTACTACTATTATGTTACCATCAGTTTCTCCCTTTATCACATTTGTTCCATATAATTAGGTTTTATCTTGAGTGCATAAATATTTACACATGTTTTGTCCTTTTTTTGGATTGACCCCTTCTTTTCATTGTCATTTCCTAATTTTTTATAGTTTTTGTTTTATAGTCTTTTCATGTTATATCTTTATTTTTTCACTTTCAGTCCATTTTTTAAAAATCTGAAGTCCGTTAAGTAGAAAATGGTTGGGTCTTGTTTTTATCCATTTAGCCACTCTGTGTCTTTTGATTGAAATGTTTAATCCATTTACATTTAAAGTAATTATTTCCAGGTATGTACTTATTGGTATTTTGTCATTTACAGTTGTTTTTGTAGTTCTTCTGTTATCCATTCATTTTCTCTTGGACTCTTCCCTTGTGAACTGATGTTTTTCTTTGATGTTATATTTGTCTTTTTATTTTTTTATTTTTATTTTTTTTAAGATTTTATTTATTTATTTGACAGAGAGAGATCACAATTAGGCAGAGAGGCAGGCAGAGAGAGAGAAGCAGGCTCCCTGCTGAGCAGAGAGCCCAATGCAGAACTCAATTCCAGGACCCCAAGATCATGACCTGAGCCAAAGGCAGAGGCTTAACCCACTGAGCCACCCAGGCTTTTTATTTTCTTGTGTATTGTAGATTTGGCTGTGGTTATCATTAGGTTCATATATACTTACCTTTTTATGTACCAGTATATTTTAAGCATATAGTTGCTTAAGTTTGACTGCATTGTAAAAGCAATACATTCTTACTCCCCTTAATGTATGTTTATGCTTTCATATATTATATCTTTTTAATTAGTTGTTTCCCTCTAGTGTATTTTTATTCCATTATTGTATTCTTCAACTCTAATTAGTTCTTTCTTACATTTTTAAACTCTTTGTTGAAGTTCTCAGTGGATTTATCCATTTTTCTCCCAAATTCAGTAAACTTCTTTGACCATTTTTTTTTAGTATGATTGATACACTATGTTACATTAGTTTCAGGCATACAACTTAGTGATTTGAACAAGTTTATACATTATGCTATGGTCCCCACAAATAGCTACCATCCGTCTCATTACATCATTGATTTTATTCCTTATGCTCTTTTAAAAAAATTCTCATAACTTAGTAACTGGAGGCCTGGGTATCTCTCCCTTTCACTCATTTTTCCCACCCCCTAACTCCTGCCCCTCTAGCACCATAAGTTTGTTCTCAGTATTTATAGTTGATTCTTTTTTTTTTTTTTTTGAGATTCTATTTATGAGGGGAATCCATGGTCTTTTTCTTATTCAGTTGGACATATTTCACTTAGCATAATACTCTCTAGCTCTATCCATGTTGTCTCAATGGCATGATGCCATCCCTTTTTACGGCTGTGTAATATTCCATTGTATATATGTATACCACATTTTCCTTATTTATCCATATATTTTTTAAAGATTATTTATTTACTTATTTGACATACAGAGATGACAAGTAGGCAGAGAGAGAGGCAGAGAGAGAAGAAGGGAAGCATACTTTCTGCTGAGCAGAAAGCTCGATGCGAGGCTCAATCCCAGGACTCTGCGATCATGACCTGAGCCAAAAGCAGAGGCGTTAACCCACTGAGCCACCCAGGTGCCCCTTTATCCATATATTGATGGATCTTTAAGTTGCTTTCATCTTTCAGCTATTATAAAAAATAATGCTATAATAAACATAGAGGTGTATATATCTTTTTGAGTTTGTGTTTTTGTTTTTCTTGGGTATATACCCCATAGGGGAATTATTATATCATATACTATTTCTATTTTTAATTTTTTGAGGAACCTCCATACTGTTCCATTTACATTCTACTAATGATGAATAAGGTGTCCATCTGTGTATCTTCTTTGAAAAAATATCTATTTAGGTGTTCTGCCCGTTTTCTAATCAGATTTTTTTGGTGTTAGGTTGTATTCTTTATATATTTGGGGTATTAACCCCTTATCAGTTATATCTTTTGGATATATCTTCTTTCATTTAGTAGGTTGGCTTTTTATTTTGTTGATAGTTTCCTTTGAGGTTTCCTATTTTGATGGAGCTAAAATGAGTTTATTTTTGAGACAGTTTCTTACCTGGTTGATAATTGGTGGATGGATGCCTTTCACCAAACTACTTTTTTTATTCCCCTGGGTGTGACCCAGGATGGGCAAGGTGTCACATTCCTGGTGGTGTTCCCATCATTTCTGTGTCATTGTCTCTCTTACCCTTCTCTGTGTGGTTCCTCTATTGTTTGTTGGGCTAAAGCTAACTATTCAGTGACTAGTTCTTCAGAAGAAATTGCTGTATACAAAGGTGTAGATTCAGTGTGTCCATGGAAAGAGGTGATTTCAGGGTCTTCCTATGCTAACATCTTGGACAACCTCTCAGGAGCACTGTTTATAAACATGGTAATGTAGGATCATATATGCAGCCACCAATTATTTCATTTGAATTATTCCCCTTAACAATTGACAAGATAGGTACTAATACCCATTTTGCATTTGAAAAAACTAAGACCTAAATATGTAGTCACCTAATTGGCTAAACAAGTATTGAACTGTACTCACAAACACTTCTTAAGTAGGTATAATAATACCTACTATTTATTACTCCAAACTAGGAAATACATAGCAATTGGATGGCTTGATAGTGCACTTACCTTTCAGTTACCCATATCAGAAATCTGAGGAGGAAATGACCATATATATCACACACCTCCTCCTTCTGGGTCAGTAAAAATAACTCTGATATTCTTTGACATCTTCAATTCTGTTATTCTTTAGAACATAGAATACTGCATTCTCTTCAGCCTTAGGTATGTGTTATACCTCCTATGACTATGAATTTGTACTACCCATTTTCACATGATGGGTTTTCATCCTTTTTGATCTTGACATTGATCTCCTTCTCTCAAAATACTCCTCTTTTAGCATTCTTGTTGACATCTTCTTTTATATATTAGAATCCTTCCTTGTTAATAAGCCAGAATATTAAAGAAATAGGTCTCAATTTCTTCACTTGAGGGGGGCTATCACTTGGTTAGAAACATGTCTTATTCCTAAATTTCTTAGATTTCAAGCATTACCATAGATTTTTTTTCTGCCTTAGAAATTTATTTTCTTGTGCCTAGGAAACAGACTGGACCAAAGGTGGAACACTGGTGAGAAATGGAAGTTAAATGTAGACAAGCCATTATCCCATCACTAAGTTTGGGTTCTCAGTTGATGAGTGTGGTCTTGATTTAATGGACCAGATTGGGAAACACAACAAGCCCATGAATCACTAGGAATTGATGGTTATTCTTCCCTCTTTGCCCCCATGCCATTCTGTCTCAGAGCTCAAACAAGGTATAGAAGAGAATGCCTTCAAGGTTGCAAAGCAGTCCATTTAGCTCCAGGTCCTGAGAGAGCCTTGAGTTAGCTTGATGCAGATTCCACCAGTGAGCTTTGACTTCTCAGCAATCTCTCTCTTGAGAGGTTTCCCAGAAATCCATCCGTTCAGCTCACCCCTGAATGCACTTTGAACAACTGGCTGCCTCTCCCGTAAGCACGTTATTAATGGTCTCTTTTCAAAAGCAGAGATAGTGCCCTGGAAAATGTGATATTGATTTTTTCCCCTCCTTTCTCACTGTTTCAATCACTGCTCGTTTGAATGGCTTTCATTTTTAGCAACAACAAGAGAATCTTCGAAGAAAAGTGGTTTATAGGATCAGCCTGAAATAAAATCACTGCTCAATTTAAGCTCTGAAAAATACTATTGATATTTTAATAGAAGTTTGGAGAGCCTATTGCAAGCTCAATAATAGCTACAAGGAGTTTATACACAGAAATCATACTTAGGGATCGTTTTATTTCTTAGGCAGTATGTGTTAACAGCAAATAACAGTTTAAATCTTCACTCACTTCCATACTGTATACATCAAGAGTCTCAAGAGTGTGGAAATGTTCAGAGTACTTCAGAAGGGGTGAAAGGCTTTCTACAACTCAAATGATTTGTCTCCAATTGGCCCTTTTAGAAGAAACCTGGGTTGGTTTTCTCTTAAGCTCTCTATTTGCCTGTGTTGGCATCAGGAAATCTCAACAATCTTATAGCAGAAAGAACTAAGGATCATGTAGTTAAATGGATTTGTTGCATAGGTGAGACAAGCAAAGTGCAGGCAATGTCTCTCTTTTCTATTGACCCCTGTAAATCAAAATCACTGAAAATGTGCCTTGATTTTTCCTTAATTATTCTATGTGCACAGAAATTTCTATTGAGATCTTTAAAATTGATGTTGATTAAATGAATAGTTTTACTATATACTATTTGCTATGTGGCTAATAAATGTGTAAGGCACCATGCTGTTAAGAGGAATACAAATAAGAATAAAAAATATTTCTCTGTATTTGTTTTACAGATGCATGTTTTAAATGTAAGAGAAGAATTTTCATAGGAAGAGATTGGTACAGAAGAAGATAGTAAACTTCAGAAGGAAAAAACAAGAGCAGGAGAAGTTAGGGCTTGTCAATGTAATGGAACTAGATAGGATATTTGGGAAAATTTAATGAGACATGGTTTCAAAAATGTGTTTAAAGGAGAGGAAATAGGATGAAAAACAAAATATTTCTGCATTTGGGGGATCAAAGCTATGCTTTTAGTATATCAAACAAACAGAGGAAAAAAATCTTGATTAGGATGGGGAGAGGAATATACATTCATTCAGTCATGCAATAAATATTAATTGCGAATATACTATATGTAAGCTACTATTCTAGGCTCTAGCAATACCTTGAAATGATGGAGGTGAGGAAGCCATTATACTGAATCCCAGACTAACTTGAGTGTTACATAAATAAAAAGCAAGAGTTAGATTAATAAATGTTGGAGAAATTGTGCCTGGTTGAACATGAAAGCAAAAAAGCCAATATTACATAAAACACTGATTAGGGTGTCATTAATAGGATAGAGGCTATCTGACCTGCTTTGTTCTGGCATTAATGCTTAACTTCTTGGAAGATGTAGACAGCCATTGCCATCAGAAACCAGGCCAAACTCCCATGGGAATCGAAGTGCCTTGGTCTCATTAGAAAAATTCTTGCAAGTTCCACATGACCAAGTACCTCTCACCAGGAGCCTACACTGATTGGGGGGAAAGGCTTATAACAATAAATGGCACAGGATTTGCCTGGCCTTTTCTTCTTTGTGTACATCTTTCTTGGGAACCATGAAGGAAAATAGTTCTGGAAGCTAGCCAGTCTCATTTTTTTTCCAGCGAAGGGGAGCCTAATACAATCCAGCTCTTAGATGCAGGGTTCTTTCTTTCTGTTTCCATGTGATTAGCCTGACCTGATACAGGACCTAATCAACTCACTGTTAATGGGCCCTGCAAACTTCTTTATACCCACTAACTAGGTCAGTAGTGGGTATGTGGCAGGTAATGAAAGGATGAGTTTCTTACCTTTATGGAAACCACACCCATGGTGTAACTTCACATACTGTTTGGGAGGAAATTTGATGGCTAGGAAGAACTTTGAATAACCCTAAAACTACTATGTAGAATGCTACCTTTTCTGCTTAGGAAGACCAACACAAATTACAAATGGACACTTCATTGATGACCTGAAAACAAACTGGAGAAAATCTATTTCTCATCCAAACTATGAAACCAATAGAAAATAAATTCAAATCACATTTCATCCCTATTTGAGATTAACTGGGTTTGACATCTGTGATTATAGAATTATGACATTGCTTCATGAAACAGAAGTAGAATTTTTGTTATTTTAAGTCTCAGGACATGAACTCAATATTGAATTTTTGAGTTTATTTTTGTGGTTTTCCAAGATAGATATGAATAATCTAATTTTTTAAAAATTATGGGTTTTCTTCAGGATATCAAATAATCCTTTAAAAAATAGTTTCCCATTGCCTACAGAATTTGCTACAAACATCTTAGTTTACTTGCATCAATGACTTTGTAATATTTAAGCACAATCTGCATTCTATTTGTTAATATAAGAAATATTTATTGAGGATCTAATTTATGCCAGATACTTCTCTCAGTACTGTAGATATCATAAATATATTTTCTCCATAGACTTCTATAGAATCATTTCATCTTCAAGCATTTTTTTCTCAAACTTTTTATTAATGTTAACTAATGGGTTGGCTGTGGGGTATATGGAAACTGTGTAATTTCTTGCAACTTTTCTGCAAATTTAAGACAAAGTCTACTAATATAAGCTAAAAACATAAAATGTAAAGTTTATTAAATATTAAAACAAGAGCACCTAGGTGTCTTGGTTCCACCTTTGGCTCAGTTCATGATCTCAGGGTCCTAGGATCAAACCCCACATGGGGCTCTCTTCTCAGCAGGGAGCCGGCTTCCCCCTCTCTCTCTACCTACCTTTCTGCCTACTTGTGATCTTCTCTCTCTCTGTTAAAAAAAAAAAAAAGAAGAATATGTATGTGTGTGTGTGTGTGTGTGTATTTATATATATACACAAAACCTCCATGAATAAATTTGAGTCTCGCAATGTTACAAAAGCAAAAATATCCTCCAACCAAATTTAAAAAGTATGTAAGGAAATGATTAACTGTGTAATAGTCAAGATAGTCTAGGTTAGCAAACCAACACAAAACTTTAATGCTTATCAGCAAAAAAGGACTATAATATGTTCAAAATATAGAACTGAATGGATTAAAAGAAATACTTCCAATAGTAATGAATATTATAAAATAAGATGTATATTTTAAAAGTGAAAAATATACGAGATTAAAAAAAAACTCTACAAATGGGTCTCAGGGCATATTAGACACAGTAGATCAGTTAAAAACACCCAAACTGAAGAACAGGAAAACAGATAAGGAGGAAAAAAACCTGGAAGTATTAAAAATATTCAAAAGGTAAATAATATATAAAGTTGGAATACTAGAAGTAAGGGAAAATATGCAGAAGTAGTAGTCAAAACAGAAAATGATAGAATTTTCCAATGCCGATAAATCTCATAATTTTTTAAGTCTTGTTGAAATCCCACCCCCAAATAGAATATAAAGGAAATAAGCATGAGTGTATACACATACACATTCCTTAGTAAAACTTATGAGACCCAAAGAAAAAGAATCACAAAAACATTTAGAGGGAAAAAAAAGGCACTAAATTTCATGGAATTGCAATAAAACTGTTAAACTGCAATAAGAGAGTTACCTAACTAAAAGAATCACTGAAAGGAGAAGACAGTGAATTAGCATCTTTTAAAGGCAAAGGGGAACTACAATCTGCTACAATATACTTCTATACGTAGGAAAAATACACTAAAAAATAATAAAGATAAACAAAAGAAAAATTTAAATAGTAGACCAGAAATAAAGGTAATACTAAAATGAGTTATCAAACAGAAGGCAAAGGATTCCAGGCAGAAACACAAATGAACAAGATGGAAAACACAAAATTAAATACATAGATAAAAATATTAATAGCATAAAACCAAATTTAAATAAATTTGAGTACATGAGATTAAGACTTTCAGAAATTTTAACATTAATTAAAAAACAGTAAAAGTAATTACTCTATTAGGCATAAAAAATTATAAGTACATGTTTTAATTTTGGTTGGAGTTAATCAACATAAGAGTAAAATGGATAATTGATAGGTTATGAGGGGAAAAACTCTGAATAACCAACAAACAAACAAAAAAGCCCCAGGAAAAGGAAAAAGGGTTAAATTTAAAACACCTGTTACATGGTAGATATAACCAATTCTATTGGTTATTGTAATTGTATAAATCAATTGAATATTCCAATTAAATACTAATTAAAGACTTTATAAAAGTTGGACTTTTTATTCACAGAAAAGTTGTGAAATGTTGAGAAAATGGGACATTAAATATTTACAATATCAGATGAAGTGAACTTTTTAATGCAAGAGATGGTAGAAATAGAGGGACATGCTTTAATTCTAGAGATAATTGTAGGAAGATATGACAGTTTCAAATCTATAGGAACACATTCAAAGAAACTCAAAGTTGCATATACAAAAAATCACAATCATTAGGGAAACCTGAAAATACAAGACTTGAAAAGCACAATAAATTTGATCTCACTGGCATGTTAAAATACTAACAATAATAAGAGTCTACATTCTTTTTCATATGCATGAAATATTTGCCAAAGTCAACTACATACTGTACCATTAAGAAAGCCTCAGAAACTTCAAAAGATTTCAATTATGTCTTCTGTTATAAAATTAAGTTGAAAATGAATGACAAAAAGAAATTTCCCAGCAACCCGAAAATGAATGGCATACATGTCTAAAAAAATATACGTGGAATGAAGAAAAAAAATCACACTAGAAATTATAAAACATTAATTGCAAAATTCATGAAGATATATCAAAACTTGCATTTAGAGGGAAATATATTGCCTTAATTCAGAGATTCTCAACTAGGAGTGATTTTTTTTTTAGTTGACTCAACTGGAGGGTATACTAGCATGTATGGGTTGAGGATAGAGGTGCTGTTAAACAGTCTACAATGCACAGTACAACTCCCTCCAACAAAAATTATTGATGCCAAAATAGTAATAGTGCCATGGTTGAGGAACCCTCTTTTAAATGCAAATACTGGGAAACAAGAGAAGAGGTAGAAGGCTGAATATCAATGTGAAGTAGCAGCAAATTTTAAAAAAGTAGAAGAAATTAAAAGAAAGAAAAATGGGGAAGAATTAAATCAATAAATCAAAGAAATAGAAACAATATATATAATCCAGAGAATCAAGAGTCAAATATTGGTTTTTTTGAAATGATAAAATTGCAAAACTAGTCCTTCTAGTTTCTGATCAGTACTAGTGATCGGAAAAAACTTGCAAATTACAATAAAAAATAAACATAATAAAAATAAATATAACTGATTCTATATACCTTAAAGATAATAAGAGGTTATGATGAACAGCCTTACACCAATAAATTTGATAATTTGCATGAAACCAACAAATTTCTCAAATAGCCACTTAAGGATCATAGAGAAAAAAAAAAAAAAACAGAAAATATTAATAGCCCAATATCCAAAGAAACTACAACCAGTATTTAAAACTTCCAAAAAACAAAAAAATCTCAGGCTCAGATAACTTTAATGATGAATTCTAAATATTTAAAGAAAAAATAACACTCATAACTTCTTTCCAGAGTGTTGGGAACTATCTCATAACTTTTTATGACACAAGCATAGCCTTGATATAAAAACCAGACAGAAACACTAAAAAAAAGGAAAATTACAGAACAGTCGCCTATAATCATAGATTCACTTTAAATATAAACAAAACAAATTCAGAACTATATTAAACATCATCAATTAAGCTTTATTCAAAAAATGCAAGGGTATTGTAGAATTCAAAATTAAAGTAATTCAGACATTAATATAAAAATAGAGAATAATTATATGATTATCTCTGATAGACATTTAGTTAAAATACTTATTCATGATTTTAAAAACTTTACCAAACTAAAAAGAGAGGGAATTTAATTAACTGGTGAAGAATACAACAATTTATGGTAGACATATTTAATGATAAAATATTAATAGCTTTCTTCCTGAGATTAGAAAAAAGATATGAATGTAAATCATCCCTTTCAATATTTTAAGACTTTCTAACAGTGTGATAAAAACAAATGAATGTCATAATGATCAGAAAGAAAAATGTCAACAATTTGGACAAGCTAATTGCATATGTAAAATATTCAAGAATCTACAAAATACTATTAGAATTGCTGATTGTATCTAGCAACTATTAGCAACAAAGGAAGACTAAATTAAATAAAAATGATACAATTTATAATTACAGAAAAATCAACATTCTTATTCTGAAGACTACAATATTAATAAGCAAATCAAAGAAGACTTAGATGAATACTGTGTTCACTTATCAGATGATTCAATATGGTAAAGTTGTCAGTCTCAGCTAATTTATATATAGTTCTAGTACAATCTCAGTATAAAGAGAGAAGAAAGAGAAAGAAAACCTGGAGGGACATTAACAATGTGTTTTAAAAATTCATATGGAAATGCAAAGGCAAATATTTGATGATGGAGTTTTTTAAAAAAACTGGGTAAATTAAGAACCAATACCTAGCAAGATTTATTATAAAACTATACTAACTTCAACAAAGTAGTACCGGTCTTCTAATAAATAGTGTTGGTTTAACTGAGTATAAGGAAAAAAAAAAATATTTTGATCTCTACTTATACCTAAAATTCCTTGTAGTTCAATTTTAAATTATGAATTAAAACAAGAGTTTTTTAGAAGAAAATATGCAAAAACATTTTAATGTTAGATGAAGAAGTTTTCCCTGAACATACAATACCTTGTCAATAATGAAAAATAAAAATTTTGCTATATTAAAATTTTAAACTTTAACTGATTAAAAAACATGATTGTAACATATGAAGCTACAGAGTGGGAGAATATACTCAAATGTATGTTCAACAAAGGACTTGGATTTAGAGTACATAGAGATTCTACTTATCAATAAGAAAAAGACAACCAAAGGAATAATTGGGGAAAACTTCTTAAACAGATTCTTCACAAAGAGGACATTTAAATGTCCAACAACAAATTAAAAGTTGCTGAATTCTATTAGTCTTTAGGAAAAATGTAAATCAAAAGTACAATGAAATACCCCTGATATATGCACAGAATAATTAAAGTGAAAAAGACTGTTCTCAGTATTGTTGAAGAGAAGGAGCACCAGAAATCTCATGCACTGCTAGTGGGAGAGTAAACTGGTACAACCACTTTAGAAAACTCATTGATAGCATCTAAATACATACATTTTCTGTGATACGACAATTTAACTTTCAGGTATATGTTTAACATATACCTGAAATGAACATTCATTCAACAAAAGATATGTACAATAATGTTCATAACAGTGCTCTTTGTAACAAGAACAAAAAGTATAAATTACCAAATGCCCTTCAGCAGTAAAATGGATATGTCTATTTTGGCATATTTACACAATGTAACAACATCCTAGAACCCCAAAAACCCCATATACCCAAAGCATTTTTGAGAATTCTAGATGTATCACAATCCCAGATTTCAAGATATACTACAGAGCTATTGTAATCAAAGCAGTATGATAAAGACACAAAAATAGAGCAATAGAATAGGACAGAGGGCCCAGAAATAAGTCTACAGTTATATGGTCAATTAATCTGTGACAAAAGAGAGGCAACTGGGTGGCTCAGTGGGTTAAGCCTCTGCCTTCGGCTCAGGTCATGGTCTCAGGGTGCTGGGATCAAGCCCCACATCTGGCTCTCTGCTCAGCAAGGAGCCTGCTTCCCCCTCTCTCTCTGCCTGCCTCTGTGCCTACTTGTGATCTCTGTCTGTCAAATAAATAAATAAAATCTTTTTAAAAAAATTCAGTAAACTCAGTAAGTCTCAGAGTAACAAATCAAGAAAGTAAAAAACATAAAGATTGAGAATTAAAATTGTTCCTATTTGCAAATCCCAAATAGGCATACAAAAAGATCCACTAGAAGTAATGTTATTAGCTGCATCATAAAAGGTCAATATATGTTTGTATATCAATTGTATATATAATATCAATTGTAGTTTTATATACTAACAGCATACAACTGGAAAATAAAATAAAAATCACTCTAATTCCAACAGCATCAGATAATTTTATCAGGACTAAAGGAAGACAAACACCTTCTCTATATAGGAAATAGCAAAACATTAAAAGAAAAAAATTAGAATAAAAAGCAAAGAAAATAAAAAGCCAACCTAAAATTTAATAATCAGCAGAAACTACTTTGGGAAATAAACAGTAAAATTATTTTCTAGCCAAATGAAAATAGTAGACCTGAGACACACAGACATAGCCCTTAAATTGAGAATATTCTATGTAATATTTTCCTATGAAAACTATAATAACAAATTCCTGTTTATATGGAAACATGACAAAAGGCTGGTATTTAGAATTAAAATTTCAAAAGTCATATCATCTAGAAAGACAATAAGAGCCCAGGGTGCCTGGGTGGCTCAGATGGTTAAGGATTTGCTTTTGGTTCAGGTCATGATCTCCAGGTCCTGGGATGGAGCCCTACATTGAGCCCTGCATCTAGCTTAGGTCTCAGCAAGAAACCTACTTCTCCCTCTTCCCTTTGCCCTTCCCAGGCTAGTGCTATCTCTGTCTCAAAGGAACACATAAAATCTTAAAAAAAAAAAAAAAAAAAAAAAAAAGAAGGGTAAGAGCCCCAGTTTGGCAGTGTTGAATTAACAGATGTACCAAATGAGGTTTCTAACACTTAAAATAATAGAAAAATTCTTACTACTGCAAGTTTGGACCTGATCTTTTACAATTAAAGGAAGCTTAGAATTACTTAAGCTAATGAAATGAAAATTGCCACACCTACTTTAAAAGATGCCTCAGGGGATTAGAAATGGTGTGTGAGGGGCGCCTGGGTGGCTCAGTGGGTTAAAGCCTCTGCTTTCGGCTCAGGTCATGATCCCAGGGTCCTGGGATCGAGCCCCGCATCGGGCTCTCTGCTCAGCGGGGAGCCTGCTTCCTCCTATCTCTCTGCCTGCCTCTCTGCCTACTTGTGATCTCAGTCTGTCAAATAAATAAAACCTTTAAAAAAAAAAAAAAAAGAAATGGTGTGTGAAAACTATTATTATTTAGCCATTATTATATAATATCTTTGTACTCAGCCAAAAGTCAGATGTAACTGTAACTCCCTCTTTCCTCAAACAGGGGGAAATGAGGTGGAGAATGGGTCCCTGGGAATGATCTAAAGTTGTTTTTGTTGACTTGAGTGTCTAGATATTGTATGACCTTGCCCTTTTTTGAGGTTCAGAATGAAGTTTAGTGGCACTTCCGATGAGTCAACAAGTTCATTAAACACTACCATGGGGTCTCCCATGAAAATCTTTGAAGTTTTTGACTCTTACACATGGAATACAATTTATTTTAGGGTATAAAATTCTCCTGGGGGGGATCATTCTCTTGGAAATGTACAAGAAGAATAAGGGAAATTTTGTGCTTTACTGTGATAGAAAAGAAAGGTGAGAAATGGATGTATGGGCATATGGAGATCTCAATTCTCCTTAAGCCATGTATAATTCCTTGTTAAAATACTTAAAATTTGATTTTATTTCAGATTAAAGAAATTGCTCAATTCCACTTACCCCACATCTGTAACAGTTATTTAAGTGTATATAATGAGAACTCTTAAGCCTTTAAAATAAATGAAAAAGCACAATTTGAGGTGCTATTTCTGTACAGGAAATATCCACATCTAATGGTTCCAGAAGTGGTAGTATTTTTAGGAGCATCAATGGTAGGAGATCTTAAACATTTTAGAAGACAGAGCTCCAGGCCATCATGTTCAACCACTCTGATGTGCCAATTGAACTGAAAATCTGTTAAAAAGGAACTTCTGCAAGAATACCAGGCTTGAACTGTAATTGCATGGTTCCATAGCACATCAAGGTTGCCCAGATTTGACCTTGAAGACTATGACATCCAAAGATGTGGATCATCACCCACAATGTCATCCTGCCTCATCACAGAATCTAAGTTGGATAAAGTCTTGGATGTTATTTATGCCACCCATGCAGTGATCTTTCCTCCAACATTCTTGAGAAGTGGTCTTCAGCTTTCAGCTTAAATGCCTTTAGTGACAGGCTGCTCATTTATTTGACAAGGTAGATTGCTCCTTGGTTAGACAGCTTTAATTGTTGGAAAGTTCTTCCTCAAATTGCAGCAAAATCAACCTCCCTATAATTTTCACTCAATGATCCTTGTCCTGCTTTCCAGAGCAATACAGAATGAATCGACTCCCATCAGCCCTTCAAATGACAGGCCTCTGTCATTTAATTCACTACTCAGTGAAGGAGTGGTATAGCACTATGATTCAGTCTGAAAACCTGGGTTCAGTTCTCTGGTCTGAGTTGTCAAATTACTTGTCTCTCTGAGCCTCAGGCTCCAAATCTGTGTAATGGAGGTAAGGGTATATGTGCTATCTTTCCCTAGGTTTTTTGTATGAATTATATTGAGTGAATCTGTGGAATGTATTATTTCAACTTTAATATATGCTCTAAATATAACATATCATTAATAATTATCAATTCATACTGAATAGCCCACTTTTTAAATTTTTCTTGGAGCACTCAACTCTCATTGTTCTCATATTTATTAGATTTTCTTTAGTGGGACATTCCAGAGCTAAAGTCAGATTCCTCCCAACTGCCATTGCTCTGTTTAATGACTGGGTTTCTTTTCCTGTAGAGAGCATGGAAAACTAAGTTGTTTCATCAAGTCAAGAGTATACCAACTTCTTTCCTCACTTTAGTTATTTTGCTTACTTCCAAATCTGAGCCTGTACATACCATGGAAAGTATTACACTTTTATTATTCTTTTTTAATAACAATTATTTCCCATGTAAATGAGTTCATGTTATTGAAGTGTGAAACTTAGGCCAAAGAGACAAATGCCAAGAATTCAAAGAGCATCTGATTAGTGATTATTTTATTTAAGTGTCCCTGAATTGATCTCTACCTGATGATCCATATCCACATTTTAAACATTGTAATATCTGCTTAAGAAATAGGCTGATCTGCACTTAGAAGTCTAATAACAATAATTGCTTCACAGTAAATGACTCAGGACAGTAACTTAATCAACAAGACTTACGATTTACTTAAAATACATGTGGGTGCTCATTATTCTAGGGAAACATGATTATTAAGTCTAATAACATTTGCAAATGTAAACTACTATCATTAGGTGGAAAATTTCTAATTCTAAAGGGCATATATCAGAAATATTAAGGAAGGTGAAACTGTCAGATTTAAGTTATATTGTATGATAGATATAAATGAAAATGTTCAGTGTTTTATTTTGAATATATAACAAGGGAAACAATATAGGACACAGTGACAGGAAAAGAAGTGTTCCTAGCAAGAAAGGGACAAGAGAGGAGATGAGAGAAAGAAGTGATAAATTTTATTTTATTTTTTTAAAATATTTTATTTATTTATTTGACAGAGATCACAAGTAGGCAGAGAGGCAGGCAGAGAGAGAAGGGTAAGCAGGCTCCCTGCTGAGCAGAAAGCCAGATGTGGGACTCCACCCCAGGACCCTGGGATCATGACCTGAGCTGAAGACAGAGGCTTTAACCCACTGAGCCACTCAGGTGCCCCAAGAAGTAATAAATTTTAAAAAGGAAAATATAAATGTGGGAAAGGCAACACTAAAGTCAAAGAAATTGAGAAACTGAATGCTATAAGTTGCATATAAGAAATACCAGTGGAGTGTTCCAAAGAAACAACTAGGTCCCAAGGGCCAAAAGTACGTGTATTACTTTATGACATACTTTACAGGCAGAAAAGGACATGGATCAAAACCAGGTTCATAAGTAAAAACGTTGAAATTATTAATCCAGGAAGTCAGGATAAACTGGGTAAGAAAAAGATGGCCAAAAGAAAGAAACAGTAATATCCCAACACTGAAAGCTTTCCTATTGGCAAGAGTCAAAATAAATACTGTAGGAAATAGGGACATAGAAATTGATCAACAAAATGAATAAAGCCAGAAACTTAGATTAGCTGGCAGGGCAACTGGGGTGGATGCAGGAATTAGAATATGCTAAATTCGTCAGTTAGAATTAGAGTCAACTTTATAAAATAAAATTATCCAAATTTTTAAAATAACTTAAAAATCATTTAAAATGTATCATTTATCAAATATAGGGCAATTCAGGACTACTACGGAAATCGACAGTTACCAGTTTATTTCACCTCGACATTCCTAGGAGAAAACTGTTCTCTTAACTGACTGCTAGGGCTTCATTCATCATACAACCATTTTAGGAAGATGGAGGAGGGAGTAAAGCACAGTATTCTTCCTCTATTTAAGGATTTTCCCAGAAATTACACAAAATCTATGCATTTTCTTTTCATTAAGCAAATGCAGTTATGTGGTCACACATTTGCAAGGTAAGCTGGAAAATGTGCTTAGGTAAATTCAAGAGAAAATAGATGTTAAGAGGAAATTAATTTCTGTCATACATCATTACATAGGGATAATGAAGATTAACATTTACTGAGTATTCATTATGTGGCCAAACCCTGTACAAAATATATTGCACACATTATTTCACAATAATCCTAAAAGTTAAAAACTAATATTCTCCCTTTATAAGTCAAGGACTAAAGAAAAATTTTTAAATCTAGTTCAAAGCCATAAACTTAGCAAAGGGCAAAAAAGAGTTTAACATATGGGTTTGCCACATTCCAGGGACTGAGCCATAATCCCTGTACCACTGCTTCTCCAAGCGTGAGGAAGAATAAAAGACTAATATTCCCAATAGGCTATCTTTGTTAACTGGGAAAATATTCCTCCTCAGTCAGGTAGTTTATAAACATGTCCTGTGAAGCAGAGGGTTATTTTTAGAATATGAGCATCCCAGAAATAGGGGAGATAATCTGTATACAAGAAAATGATGGAAAGGGCACATGGGTGGCTCAGTGGGTTAAGCCGCTACCTTCGGCTCAGGTCATGATCTCAGGGTCTTGGGATCAAGTCCCACATCAGGCTCTCTGCTCAGCAGGGAGCCTGCTTCCTCCTCTCTCTCTCTGTCTGCCTCTCTGCCTACTTGTGATCTCTCTCTGTCAAATAAATAAATAAAATCGTTTAAAAAAATGATGGAAAAATGAATAAATATCCAACTCTGTAGAGGAGGAAGAAAAAGAATTTGTGGGAACAAAGATAGGTAAAGTAGGAGATAAGAAGGGAGTGACCAAAAATAAAGGGAGATTCAAAGAATTTAAAAGCATCAATGAGTATTTAAAGAATTTTTTTAATTTATTTATTTGACAGAGAGAAATCACAAGTAGATGGAGAGGCAGGCAGAGAGAGAGAGGGAAGCGGGCTCCCTGCTGAGCAGAGAGCCCGATGCGGGACTCGATCCCAGGACCCTGAAATCATGACCTGAGCCGAAGGCAGTGGCCTAACCCACTGAGCCACCCAGGTGCCCATGAATGAGTATTTAAAAGGGAAAAGGGAGTAAGGCAAAAAAAATACATGTGCATCACTTCCCCTGTGAAGGACTGCTGTCTTCAGCCCATTGTCTCTAACTATCCAAATGGCTAGAAATATTATTCCTCTATAGGCAATGCATGAGTTTACATAGACATAAGGATTTAAAATGGAAATGACAATGGAAATTTTGTGATACATTTAAAAGAGAAATTCTAAGCATTTCATTTCTTATGAAAAGGAGCACTCCAGATCCAATGTATTATGACCAGTGTCTTTGTATGCTAGATCTGACCTGACAGTCAAACAGGAAGTTCTAAAATGTGTGTGTGGGGGGAGAGGGGAAGAGAATGAAAGAACGAAAGAAATAGAGCAATTACATTTTTATCTCATGTAAAATCTATAATAATCACTGTAATCTAAAAGCTTTTAGGTCCAACTTTTGTTTGATGGTTAGATTTGCACTGACACTTGTAAAGAAATGAGAATACGTTCTTCTCATGGTAATGGCAAGATGCAGAATAAAACTCTCAGGCAATTTCCATACTTCTGGTGCTCAGGCCTTCAGTAAATTAGCTGCGACATCTTAGACCATTAGAATGATTACAGCTAACTATAATACAGTAATAGCACCCTAAGGCTGTAAAGCTCCTTGATAATGTTTATTTTTGTACCATTCTATAGGACATAGAAATAATTAAGGGAGTTAGAAAGGACAAGTAGGTTATCTATCTCTACTTCAATAAATCAGAGAGGATAGATTCTAACAAATGTCAGTGGACTTAAAATTTACTGTTGTGGAGCTATCTAGAAAAACTCGGACAATCTTCTCTCATTGACATTTTCCTAGAAGAATCTTAATGAGAAGTGACAATACAACTTGTATTCATATCTTAACTAAACCAAATGTTCTGGATGTGGAGGAAATAAACATAATAGCCCACTGACTCCTAGTTGAGGGTCATACACTACTCAGTACAAGTGCCTTAGTCACTTCAATGTGCTATAACAAAATTCCATAGACTAGATGACTTATAAACAATAGAAATACTTTTCTCACAGTTCTGGAGAAAGGAAGTCTGAGATCAGGGTGCCAGCATAAGCAAGTGAAGGCACTCTTCCTAAAGTTGTAGACTTTTAGTTGTAGCCTCATGAGGGAAGGAGCGAGGGCACTCTGAGAGGTCTATAAGAGCAATAATCCCATGCATAAAGACTTCATCTTTTTTACCTAATCATCTTCCAAATGTCCCATGTTTGACACCATCAGATTATGAATTTTAGGGGGACACAAACATTCAGAATATAGCAAAGGATTTAAGGATCAGTGATAAGTTCAGACAATATAGTAGTCCACTGGATCACCAACAAACTGGACCTGACCCCCATGGCAAAGTATCTGCAGTGTCCTAAGACACATGGTTTATCCAGAGTATAGGATTCCAAATATAAGTATTGATATACGGATGAGAATATTGAGAATATGGGGTTCTGTCCTCAATTAAGGGAAATTTGTGAGAAAATGGAGCTCACTATCATTCAAAATTTAAAGGAAAAAGAGACCCAATTTTCTCCTGGGTCTAATATCTACAAGACGAAGTGAGGTTCTTATACAGTTAATCCATGTACTCTACTAAAAACTAGAAACTCTGTTTTATATTAGAGACAACCTCTATAAGCACATAGGGGATCACACAAGGAAAACACTTTCCCAAAGACATTGGAGAAAAGAGAGGATCAGATTTTCATGAGTTTTTATAACCAGCAGTGTTCAAAGACAGAAGTTTTAGAGGTCCATGGCATGACCAATGTGGAGTTGGTGGGTGCTGTATAAGGCT